>NC_090728.1:68037539-68047539 GCF_036898095.1 Palaemon carinicauda | reverse complement strand
TGTTCGCACTGTTTTCCTCTTCTCCTTCCCCTTAACACTCATTACTTTCTTGGGACTCATTATGAAAGCTAAAAAAGCAATTAAAAGCACTGAAAATCACTAAATCACAACGAATGCTGATCGCGCGTTGTCTGAGTGACGCTCTCGAGAGAACTGATGCTTCCCGAACAAGCGAGAGTGGCCGAGATGGCGCGATCATCACAAAGCCCATGCGGTCGTCACGTGTTCGGCTGGTCGAGTACCGAATTTTTGGTCGAGCACCGCAGCAAAAATTTCTCGAAAATTTTGGTCGAACTCCGAATTGTTCGAGTATAGAGTCGTTCGACTACCGAGGTATCACTGTATAGATTTGTTCCGACACAGAGACTTACCTCGAAACACTTTCTTAGGAGATACCGGAACCTCCTCTCAAACGACCAGAGTTTTGTGTAGTTTACCCTACTCCCATTTTCTATAGTGGTAGGCCTACCGGGGGAAAACGTGACCCGAGGGCAATGCCCAGGGTAGGCCACATGTTAGCCAGGTCGTCTTCTTCAGTAAGTTTTCTGGTCGCGTCGTGTTATCACACGCCGCTCCTCAATTCTCAGTGCGAACCCCTTTGTGTTCATCACCACGTGGTTACCACATGGACTTTACTTTCTTTACGAGTGATTAGTGCTATTGCTGTGTGCTTTTACTTTCGTTCTTCTGTGCTTTTATTGGCGTTTTAGTGCTTTCTTTCCTTTGTGCTTGTATCTAGCAAGCTTTGTGTTGTGCTATGGAGCATGCTCGCCGTTGTCCTGGGCCTAGACCCGGGAAATCGTGTGGTGCTTTCTTGTCGAAGCCTGATGTGGATCCCCATTCTTTGTGTACCTCGTGTAGAGGTAAAGCGTGTTCGCCTTCGGACACGTGTCCGGAATGTGATGGCTGTAGCGAGGTCCAATGGGTGAAATTTGGAACAAAGAAGAAGAAGGCTACGAAGCGATCTCCAAGGAAAACAAGTTTTTCTTCCCCTGCGACGTCTGCGGGCGAGGGATCATGTAAGGTTCCTTCTTCTTCCCCTACCCAGAGTTCGGGACGAGGTAAGTCGGTGAAAGGGAAAAGTTGGTGCCTCTTTCCCAGGGGATTGATGTTGCGGGTGATTCTTCTATGTTCATGGCGGATCAGGCGCCTGTAAGTGTGTTTAGTGGGGGTCCGAGGGACGTTGCTCTCGCACGTGGGGAGCGCGTCTCGGTGGAGGACCCCATGTGGAATAATAATGTGCCTTTTTCCTGGGTGGATGTCTCAGGCGCTTCGGCTGCGGAAGGTGCCGTCGTTAGAGAGGATTCCCCACAAGAAGATCCGCTGGCATGGGGTGTACCAAGGACTTCCCCTTCATGGCTCATCAGTCATCGTTGGTGCCGCCTACGTCAGCAGTTCCGGAGAGTTTTCTGCAACCTTCTACGTCCGGAGTACGACGTAGTCCCAAGAAGCCTCCGTCCGGTACGCAGTCGAGGTACACAGGCAAGTCAGACTCGTCGGGCTCGTCGAGTGAGGAACGTCGGAGGAGATGTAGGAGGAAGAGAGATCGATCTGTGAGGAGGAACTCCCCTTCGCGGTCTCCCACAGGATCTAAAGACAGGAGAGGAAGCTCTCGTTCACCTCCAAGTAAGAGCAGGAGACCTAGTTCTCCGCAAGGAACATGTGTCTTCGTTCCAGACAACAAGCTGAGGAACCTGACAAAGACCTCAAGCTTGATAGCAAAGCGAGCAGGAGACAGTCCTCCTAGAAGGGCCTCCAATAGCCTCGCTATGGCGTCAGCCGATGAGCGGAGGGCCTCGTCTGGTAGGCATAAGTCCCGTCCTAGAGCCACTCAATCCGCCCAGCGGAGGGAGTCGTCTCCTAGGACGGGCAGCCTCGACAGGTCTCCCCATCGAGATGATAGACGAGGACGAGCTCCTCCGTCGAACTATTTCACGGAGGAGCCCGTCCCTTCGTCGAGGGACTCGAGGAAGAAGGAGCCTGCCGGCGAAGAGGATAGGAAGAACCGAGGGTCCCGTAGAAGCGGAGGTGCGCGTGATCACGCCTCTCTCCAGCGTAGGACGGAGGAAGTGGACGACGAGACTACGTTGCCGACGGAGGACTCCGCATTTAGGATGGTGATCTTGATCAGAGGCTACAACAATTTGGTAGAGCCCATCCTACAAGAGGAGGAAGTGTGGACCTCCGGGTTAAACTAGTTCTTAGCAGCACCCGCTCAGAAGAAATCCTCGTTAGCCCTTCCGGAGGCCAGAGACGTGGGGGTAGGCAGAATCCACATTGACAAGGGTGTAGCCCGCAATAGTGACTCTAGTAAAAGCTATAGTGCGGCTAAACTCTTGCAGGGACAAGTCCCAAAGCTAATATTATACGTTGGAAGGAAGACCGCACGGGGCAAGCAAGATGGAGGAGGCCCTGGACATCCTATGCCAAGGCTACTCCGACGAAAGGGCGTCATCGGCTCCCACCTTCTTCTCCCAGTCCGAGTCCGTGATGATGGAGGAGATGTCAAAGGACCTGGTCAATGTCGCCTTGTGGTTGGATTGGTGGGCCACCACCTTAGTGGGCTCTCAGATTCCAACAGACTCGATGGAGCCGGCCAAACGTGAGGCTCTGAACGAGTTGTTGGGATCAGGTAGCTGTGCCCTGAAGTTTCTGACGTTCCAGTCCTTGGCTCTCCGCGAACTGGGTACTGAGGAGAAAAGACGCTTTGGTTAAGAACCTGCCAGTGAAAATCCCCGACAGGGAAGTTAGAGCCCTGCGGAACATCTCCCAACTAAAAAGGCAGAAGAGCTGACGGAAAAGATGGTTAAAAAGAGGGAATTCGCCGTACATAAGCCACAGTTGGCGAGACGACCCGTATTCAGGAGACCTGTGGCAGAAGCGCCCTCGACTTTGCGATCTGCCCCAACGCAAGGAAGGCGAGAACCTTCATCAGGACAATGGTCCCAATCAGTGAATCCCTCCCGAAGGGGACCTCCTTCAACTCCTCCAACCTACAGGAGTGCGTACTCATCCTCCAGAAGAGGACGGGCAGGCTGGTCAGCCCGTAGAAGATAAGGCAAGAGGCCCCCCCTCCCCTGCCCAAGCCTCAGGTAGGGGGATGCTTCAGACACTCTTGGCAAGCATGGAAGCTCCATGGAGCAGATCTGTGGACAGTAACGGTAGTGAAGGAAGGCTACAGGATTCCATTTCTGGAAGACCCGCCTCCGCTGATTCCAGCAAGTCAGGCGGACTGGTTGGTTCCCATGTGTTAGGTTGTTTGACTTGGAAACAACCTAGTTTAAATTTTTTTTGAACTCCCCTCTTTTTCTTTGTCAAGGCGGGTGCCTTGTTTACTTATGTCACGTTGTGACTGACTATAGTCAGTCAGGTTTGGGAAGCCAGATGGACAGGTTTTGGTGATGCAATCGAGAAAGAGCAGCAAACACAGCTTTGGAGTATCTTCTAGTTGATGGTGACTTGTCCTCAACCTAGCCCTCGAGGTCGAGATGGTTTTTGAAGAGTTATTCTTCGGTGGCAGCAAAGTGGCTGTCGTATCGACACTGTCGTGGTCGTTCCCGTAGTGTTCGATGGACGTCCTCGAGGATCAGGGATTGTTTGTGGATGTTTCCATGTTGGAAGAGCCAGTGTATGGGCTCGTCTTTATTTTATTAATAATGAGAAAATTCTCTTATTAATTTTTCATTGCTGCTGCTTACTGTGTTTTTTGTGATCAGCCAAGGATATCGCGCCTGCCGTCTCTGTCAGCGAATTCAGTATCTCTGAACCTCTATGCCATAGGGTCGGCAAGAGTTGCCCGTTTGGGCAGAATGATCCATACCTTAGGAGAAGGTACTCCATAGGATCATCGACGGCTTCTTCAGTCGATCCTTTCTTGTAAGGAAGTATCTGAGTCGGGAGTTCCGTAGTCGACCTCTCAGCCCTGATCAAGTTTGTCGAACAAACTTCGTCCAGCGTAGAACAGCAGAATCGATCAGACTGGTAACGAGGCGACAGGACTCCTTAAACCCTGGATCGGAAGGACGGGTACTTTCAGTTCCCATTCCATCCATCTTCCAGGGAGCTCGTGGAATTCAGCCTAGACTGCAGGTATTCCTGCTTATGATGCAGTGTGGCGATCCCGCCGTGGCATCGCAGGTTTTTATCCCCAGAGAACTCTCCCTGCTTTCCTCATGGCCGCTCAGGTGCAGGCTTCCGCCTCCTTCGCTTTTTGGAGGGCTGGTCAACTCCGGTAGGCTCGGGTTCGACCTTCTTCAGCGCCGGGACAAGCTTCCGGATGCTTACCATGAGTGTGGGTTCATGGTATTTTGCTAGGAGCCTTCTCTCTTCTGCCTCAACATCTGGAGTATCTGGCCATGATATTGAGTCAACGGCCTTACCACGTTGGAAACCCCGCTTCTCGTCCGTCCAGCGAGGTTAAGCAACGTCGGTTCTGGTCTGTACTTGGATGGGTGACCACCTAGGGACGCCAGATTCTGTTGCCACCTCCTCCGAGCCTTCCTTTCAGTTGACTGTGGCAAGGCTGAGGAGAGTCGCAGTACCTGTTCTCAGTCAAGCAGAGCTTTCAGCCCTACCTAGGAACGTTTCCTAGTTCTCCTTTCCTCATTGACCCGTCTATAGTTCCGAACGGTCGCCTCAGGATAAGTTCCATGTGGGCCGGTCCAAGTTCCGGTGGTTTCAGGCAACGATTAACCGGACTTCCTGGCCCCTATGGGACCAGCGGAACTATTAGACCTGCAATGGGTGTTGACCTATGGAACCTCTTGATGGGAGTGGATATTCTCGTCCTTTCCCCACATTCTTGATGCTGTTCTCGGACTCGTCAAAAAATTGGGGGGGGGGTGCATGTTCCGGTCCAGGCCTATGGTCAGGACCTGAAGGATACCTCTCGATCATTCAGGCAGACTTAGGGGCCGTAGTCTGGCCCCTCTACAGATCCTACAGCTCCTGCAGAGTCGCTCCGTGCGCGTCGACTTCATGATTCTGGCATGCTCTAACCAGTAGGGGACGCATTTTCACACCTTCACATCTTGCAGTACAGATACCGAGATGATTGAGATACTCTCAATACCACCATCGGCTCTCTCATTCTAGGCAGAGGAATGTTCTCTCCGACTATCCGAGCAGAGCCTCGTAGAGAGAGTGTACCTGGGGGTCTTTGGCCTTGAGTAACCAGCAAGTCCTGGTCTGGGGGACCTGATCGCGACAGCTTGGAACCTCAAGCTTCCGCTGTTCTTCCCCCCCAGTCTCAGACCCTGAGACTCTGGCAAGATGCATTCCGGTGATGGTGGGACAACTTCGACGCCTGCGTCTTCCCTCCTTTTTGTCTGTGGAGAACGGGTCTCAACAAGACCAGGTTGTCTGTCAACCTTTCAATGGGAGAGCTCCACTGGGACTATGCGCAGAACGGTTTCTGGACCCTCTGCTTCCCCTGACGGAACTCCCGGGAGAGCTTCTCCCACGGCACAGACTACTCAAACAACCGCACTGCAACATCTTTCACGAACCGGGGCGTCGCTTCGGCTTCATGCCTGGAGACACTACGCCTCCTCCTCAAGAAGAGACAACCCGCTACAGTCGCGGGACGGAGGTCGCGTCATCTGCGATAGTCATCCGCAGGGGTCTTCCAGGCGAAGTAAAGAGTCTTCGGTGGTTGGTGCTGTGGGAGATATACCTCTTCCCTTGAGGCCTCCTCTCCAGCAATAACGTTCTTATTGCCTTTCGGCGGGAGGAAACTCCTTTCCGCTCTCGGCAATGAAGCCTGTCGCTCAGCCTTTCCCTGACCTTCAGGCTTAAAGGAATAACTTTTTCCTGCCCGCTGGATCTTTCCTCGCTCATGCGAAGCTACGATCGTCCCTGCCCTAGTCGGAGTGAGACCTCCAACTTGGAGCATGGCTCGGACTTTTTAGTCCCTTAAGAGATCTTCTCGACCCTTTATGACAGGCCTCGGATTGTATTCCGTCTTGGGTCTCCTGCTCACTCTGGCCGCGGCCAGTGTGTAAGCAATCTTCTTGGTCTCGTACGACTCCGCCCTTTCTAAGGAAGAGGGGGAGGCAACATTCAGGTTCGCTCCTGAGTTATTGGCTAGACTCAGAATCTTGGGGTCCCGGCCCTTCGGTCCAACTCCTTCAAGATTTCGAGTCTCCATTCTGTATCTGATGTCCCAAAACCTTCTCTTTCTTGCCAGTAAAGGAATCGAGAGGTTAGCTTTGGGATCAGCTGCAGTTTGTCCTCAGTTGCAGCCAATTTGGGAGCACAAGGAGGACACGGGGGAGAGTCACCAGTATACCTCTTCAGCTCGGACTCAAGGACATTCATCTCGACCTGTCTCCAGACCCTCCCCCGTCACGTCGCCCTACAGCACGATGTTGGATACATCGCAACGTCCCTCGCCTTCGAGTAATACTACTCTGTGACGCAGGTGCTACAAGCTGGAGTCTGGAAGCGTCTAATGACCTTCGCAGCCCGCTTCATGCAGGGCGTGACCCACAGGAGTTTCGATACGTTTTCTATTGCTCTGTGGTGGCTACACAACAGCTGGTCTAACCTCAGGCTCCTTTTTGGGCAGGTAGCATAAGGTTGAGGGCATTGTTATCAGGTTTTAGTCTGCATGAACGAAAGAAGTATGTCTGGCCCTTATTTCTTTCTTCATCATCCCTTCTACGGGGAAGCAGCATCCTGGTCTCTGCATAGCTGACCTCGAACCTCTGCAGGTAAACCATGCTTCCTTGTGTTCCGAGTATTGAGTCAATACTGTCGCGTCCCCCATACCCTGACGAGGTGGTATTGGGAACGTCCTAACCCAGAGTTCCTTCTGGAACTCCAGGTCAACTGCCTAGGACGGGTCACACTTCTTCCTTCACACACAAGCTTACGTAGGCCACACGGTTCCTTGCGGAGCAAGGAACTTGTGAGGTGCAGGGACTCCTTTTCTCGAGTGCGATTCACTCGGATTCTGAGTCCCCGGGTAAAGCCAAAGCCAGTATGGCTGGGGACTTTCCACCCTACCTAAGGGGTAAGTCACCCAATGTAAATAGCGTGGTTTGTATTTCGGTTACGGAACAAATGACAAATTCGAAGATAATTTGTATTTTTCCTAACCATACAAACCTTAGCTATTTACACATATTTGCCCGCCAGCCCTGTCCCCCAAGACAAGTCCTACCTCTAAGTGAAAGTGAGCATTCACCTGTGTGTGAAGGGGGGAGGGGTAGCTAGCTACCACTCCCCTACCCCCCACCCGCTAACTAGCGCGGGGGGTATTACACCCTCGTTAAATTCTAATGGCTCGCCATTTCAGCTGCGCTAAAAGGTAAACCCAATGTAAATAGCTAAGGTTTGTATGGTTAGGAAAAATACAAATTATCTTCGAATTTGTCATTTTTTTATTTACTTTGAATTTCAGTAAACTGTATTTGTAATTTTAAATGTTAACTGGTTTTGTGGTAACGATCATTTATGTCACTGTGCTTCCCATTACCTGTACTCATTGTAATTATTGTACAGTATATGATTTATTTTTGTATAATAAACTAGGTTAAGGTACTTAAGTGTTTTCTGTTTTACCCACCCATTTGGTTGTTGCAGTCCATCAGTTCATTCCAGTCCTAATTCTTGTAGTATTTTAAAAGAACCTGATGAACCATTAAGGCGGTTCATAACAATGGCGACCGTGACAGGATCGGATCTGTTTTGGCTGGTGGTTCTGTGACATCTTTGGGGGTGGGTGAAAGAGTAATCTGGAAAAAAAATTTCATGTAATTATTTTTTTTTTGAGTGTGGAGGTGTTAGGTTGTTTGACTTGGAAACAACCTAGTTTAAATTATTTTTAAACTGCCCTCTTTTTCTTTGTCAAGGCGGGTGCCTTGTTTACTTATGTCACGTTGTGACTGACTAGTCAGTCAGGTTTGGGAAGCCAGATGGACAGGTTCTGGTTATGCAGTCGAGAAAGAGCAGCAGACACAGCTTTGGAGTATCTCCTAGTTGATGGTGACTTGTCCTCAACCTAGCCCTTGAGGTCGAGATGGTTTTTGAAGAGTTATTCTTCGGTGGCAGCAAAGTGGCTGTCGTATCGACGCTGTCGTGGTCGTTCCCGTAGTGTTTGATGGACGTCCTCGAGGATCAGGGATTGTTTGTGGATGTTTCTATGTTGGAAGAGCCAGTGTATGGGCTCGTCTTTATTTTATTAATAATGAGAAAATTCTCTTATTAATTTTTCATTGCTGCTGCTTACTGTGTTTTTTGTTGATGACTATTGTTAATTGTGTTTTTTTATTTACTTTGAATTTCAGTAAACTGTATTTGTAATTTTAAATGTTAACTGGTTTTGTGGTAACGATCATTTATGTCACTGTGCTTCCCATTACCTGTACTCATTGTAATTATTGTATATAATTTATTTTTGTATAATTTTTGTATAATAAACTAGGTTAAGGTACTTAAGTTTTTTCTGTTTTACCCACCCATTTGGTTGTTGCAGTCCATCAGTTCATTCCAGTCCTAATTCTTGTAGTATTTTAAAAGAACCTGATGAACCATTAAGGCGGTTCATAACACCATGGATCCGGCGAAAAGGACAGCACTGGACGAAGAAGTTTCCACAATGTTGCAGAAAGGAGCCTTGGAGACAGTGAATTTTCCGGGTCCATGGTTCTACAGTCGCCTGTTCTTGGTAAAGAAAGCGACAGGAGGGTGGAGACCAGTAATAGACCTGTCAGCCCTCAACAAGTATATTCAGAAGACCACCTTCAAAATTGACACCCCAAGAACAGTCATGGCGTCCTTGAGGGAGGGAGACTTTATGATATCCATAGACCTCAAGGACGCCTATTTCCAGATTCCTATTCACCCAGCAAGCAGGAAGTTTCTCCGGGTGAAGTGGGGTGCCCAGGTTTTGCAATTCAAGGCCATGTGCTTCGGACTTTCCACGGCGCCCCAGGTATTCACGAGGGTGTTTACGACAGTCTCCGTATGGGCCCACGAACGGGGGATTAGTCTAATCTGATACCTGGACAACTGGTTACTCCTTTCGTCCTCAAAGGAAGTCTTGAAGCAACAGGACGAAGACCTTCTGCAATTATGCAAAAATCTGGGCATCACAGTCAACCTGGGAAAAATCTCAGTTGATCCCGACCAACAGGATGACTTACTTGGAAATAGTGCTGGATTCATTACAGGTCAAGGCTTTTCCATCTATAGACAGGCTGAACAACCTGGACCAAGTTCTCCGTCCCTTCCTTCTAGGACATCCCAGAAGGGCGAAGGATTGGCAGAGGTTGGTAGGACATCTGGTGTCCCTAGAGAAGCTAGTTCCACACGGGAGGCAGAACCTAAGATTAGTTCAATGGAATCTAAAAGAGAATTGGAACCAGAGAAGTTCCTCAGACAAAGTTGTTCCAGTTCTTCAGGAAACCAGGCAAGCTCTAGAGTGGTGGCAGGATCGGACACACACTCTAAAAGGGATGCCATTGTCCGCCGAACCTCCGGAAATCTTTCTGTTTACGGACGCATCGAAGGAGGGATGGGTTGCACATTTTTGGGAAAAGACAGCGAAGGGAAGATGGACAGAAAAGGAAAAGTCCCTACACATCAATGTCCTGGAGATGAGGGCGGTCCAAGAAGCCTGCAAACACTTCACGAAGGATCTGAAAGGGAACTCAGTGGCTCTGATGTCGGACAATGCAACCGTGGTGGCATGGGTAAAGAAGGAGGGAGGACTGAAGTCGAAGGAGTTGTGCGATCTTACCCTACAGGTCCTGAAGTGGGCAGAAAAGGAGGAAGTCAACCTGACGGCAAGATTCATTCCGGGGAAGAAGAACGTCCTGGCAGACGGCCTCAGCAGAGTGGGACAAGTAGTGGCGACAGAGTGGTCCCTGCATCCACAAGTGGCAAGCTACGTCATTCAGATGTGGGGATCCTCTGTAATGGATCTGTTTGCAACAAGGTTGAACGCGCAACTCCCCGTATTCTGTTCTGTCCCAGACCCGAAAGCAGCAATGGA
>NC_090728.1:68010039-68030039 GCF_036898095.1 Palaemon carinicauda | reverse complement strand
TCGATGTTGGAGAAGGACGCTCTCCAGGAGGTCCTCCACGGGTCCCCAGGCTTCTACCGTCGACTCTTTCTTGTGAAAAAGGCGTCTGATGACTAGATCAGTCATCGACCTCTCGTCCCTGAACAGGTTTGTCGAACTGACACCTTTCAGGATGGAGACGGCCGACACAGTCAGACAAGCGATAAGACCCCAGGACTTCATGTGCACTCTAGATCTAAAGGACGCATACTTCCAGATCTCAATTCATCCGTCTTCCAGGAAGTATCTGAGATTCGTGTTCAATCGGAAGCATTACCAGTTCAGGGTACTGTGTTTCGGTCTTTCCACAGCACCCCAGGTATTCACGAGAGTATTCGCCCTAATATCATCTTGAGCTCACAGAGTCGGCATCTGTCTCCTCAAGATACTTGGACGACTGGATGATTCTGGCAGACTCGGAGGTGGCCCTTCTCCGC
This sequence comes from Palaemon carinicauda, assembly GCF_036898095.1. Classification (NCBI taxonomy): domain Eukaryota; kingdom Metazoa; phylum Arthropoda; class Malacostraca; order Decapoda; family Palaemonidae; genus Palaemon; species Palaemon carinicauda. The sequence continues at coordinate 68,029,584 of NC_090728.1, read as the reverse complement.
CACCGAGACGAGCTTCTGAGGTTTTGCCAGGATCTGGGGATCGTGGTAAACCTCGAGAAGTCTCAACTGCTCCCCTCTCAAGAACTGGTATACCTAGGCATGCAGAAACCCTAAGGCACAAAGTGTTTCCATTAGACGAAAGGATGCAGAGACTGAGGGAGATAGCACAGGTCTTCCTCAGTCGGGAAGAGCTCCCGGCGCAGTATTGGCTTCGCCTTCTTGGTCACCTCTCTTCCCTGACCCGACTGGTCCCCTAACAGTCGCCTCAGGATGAGATCCCTCCTGTGGCGACTTTAATCCCAGTGGAACCATCACTCTACTACGGGCTGCAAGATTGCAAAAGCCCGTGTCTGGCCAAAAGGGCCTGGCAATCTCTACAAACAACAACAAACATCACTCAGATTCCTGGGATCACCTAGTTCGCACAGGGCTAGAGGAACAGTCGGACCTTAGGTGGTGGCTGGCAGAGCCGAACTTCTGCAAAGGGGTCGATCTTCTTGTCTCTCCCCCGGGATTGATGCTTTTTTCGGATGCATCAAAAGAAGGGTGGTGGCCTCACATGCTGCACCATTACATCTCCGGCCAATGGTCCGAATCAGAAAGGTACCAGCACATAAATCACTTAGAGATGAGGGCAACCTTTCTGGCCCTCAGATAAGCTGAGCAGAGCGACTCAGATAGTTGGCACCGATTGGTCTTTGAATCCTCTGATAGCCAACAAAGTCCTGACTTTGTAGGGTTCCCTGGCTGTGGATCTGTTTGCAGCGGCCCTGAATTTCAGGCTCCTGTTGTACTGCTCCCCAGTCCCCGGATCCCCAAGCTCTTTGGCATGATACTTTCCAACAACGTTGGATAAATCTGAACGCTTACGCATTTCCCCCGTTCTGTCTGATGAGAAAAGTCCTCAACCAGGTATGAGCAAGCAACAACTTGCAAAATGACCCTCATAGTTCCGCTATGACATCACGCAGAATGGTTGCCGGACCTTCTGTATCTCCTCACGGAGATCCCGAGGGAGCTCCCTCCACAGCACAACCTTCTCAAACAACCACATGCCAACATCTTCCACAAAGCTGTAGCTTTGTTTCAACTTCACGCTTGGAAACTATCCAGCACCTCCTCACACAAAGAGGCTTTTCGCAACCGGTTGTGAAAAGAATGGCCGGACACCTCAGGAAATCCACCGAGGCAGTCTACCCAAGCAAAGTGGGTCAGTTTTCTGTAGTTGGTGTCGTAGAAGGGATGTCTCTCCCCTCGATGCCTCGTTTCTTTTATACCTTCGGGAAGAAATGCTTCTCTCGGTCTCGGCAGTCAAAGGCTACCGCTCAGCCTTGAGTCTCGCCTTTAGACTGAAAAGAGTCGATATTTCCTCCTCGTTGGAACTTTCTTTGCTCATATGTAGTTACGAGCTTACTTGTCCCCAAGCAGAGCTAAGACCTCCCCCTTGGAATGTGGTTCGGGTCCTTAGGTCTCTGGTGATGGAAAAGGATTCGTCCTTTTCCCCCCCAAGGAAGATAGGGTTACTTCCTATGGGAGACTCCTTCCGTCCCTCACCGGTCGAGATAGTGCCTAAGGAGGCACGACTTACGACTGGACGGGACTCACCCCATATGCCAACCGACTCCGATGGCCACCTCTCGTGGAAGACAGTGTTCCTGCTCGCTCTGGCTTCTACCAAGAGAGTCAGCGAACTTCATGGTCTATCTGCTATTGTCTCCCACTCTAGGAGATGGGGGAAGTAATCTCAATTACGTCCCTGAGTTCGTAGCTAACACTCAAAATCCGGTTGTGCCAGACTCTAGGTTCGGCCCTTTTCGGATAGAGTCTTCGTTCTGTAACCAAAGATCCAGACCAACTGTTACTATGTCCAGTAAGGAGTCTGAGGTGTTACTTAAGAAGAACAGCAAAAGCTTGCCCCCGTGTACAAGCACTTTTTGTCAGCACGGGGAATATCAAGAGGGAGGGTCACGAGGAATACTATTGCCTCCTGGATAAGGAAAGTAAATCGAATAAGCTCTATATCCAGACCCTCAGTCCAACCGACCCAGAGCTCATAACGTCAGAGGCATTGCAGTGTCTCTGGTGTTCAAGAAGAATTTTTCTGTGGCACAGGTATTGCAAGTGGGCGTGTGGAAGCGTCTTTGATTTTAGCGAGGGTAGGGTTCCTACTATTTAGATCAAAGATAATTTAGAGGGAACCCCCGGGTCGTGACCAAGGCCAGTTGGTAGAACTTCCTCCCTCCTAAGAGTAAGTCACCCTATAAATAGCGAAGGTTTGTACTCTGTGTCGGAACAAATAAAAAATTCGGAAATAATGTGTATTTTTTCCTAACATACAAACCTGGAGCTATTTATACAAATTGGTCCGCCACCCTGTCCCCCTAGGAGTCCTGCCAGAAAGCAAAAGTGGTTACTCAACCGACAGGTGTGAATGAGCGGGGTAGCCATTCTACCCCAACCCTCTCCCACTAACTAGCGGATGGGGTTAATTATCCCTCACTAAAATTGTCCTTGGCTGGTTTTCATCGTTGCCGAAAGTAATACCCTCTAAATAGCTCCAGGTTTGTATGTTAGGAAAAATACAAATTATTTCCAAATTTGTTATTTTTAGCAGTACCTTGGTGCAATGCGTGTGACTATATTTTAACTATAAAACATAATTGTTCCGACAGAGATACAAACCTTTCCCTATTTATAGGGTATTACTTTTGGCAACGGCTGAATAGCCAAGACAATTTCAGTGGGGGATAACTACCTCCATCCACTAGTTAGGGGAAGGGGCGGTGGGGTAGAACGGCTAGACCGCTCACTCACACCTGTTGGCTGAGTAACCACTTTTACTTTTGGCTCGGTAGAGTGCCGTCAACTCTCTAAACTGCCTTGACTTTATTTGCTTTTCCTTTTTCTTTTGTGTACGTTGTGTGTGTGTTTATTGTCCCACTATGCGGGACATGTCCTGGTCGCGAGGGCCGCAGCTGCGGTACCTTCATGTTGTCCGTAGAGACGGGCCCTCATCCCCTATGCCCGGCTTGCCGGGGACGTCATTGTTCTTGGGACAACACCTGTTCTGAGTGTCGGGAGTGGGCCTGCCTCCCAGTGGGAGAGGTTCGGGCATAAAAGGAAGAAGTCTAAGCGCGAATCTTCGCCTTCAGGGTCTTCCTCGAAATCAAAGAAATCGCGGGCTTCTGCTTCCTCTACTCCAAGATCTCTGTCCGAAGCTGCTTCTCTGCCTGGCCCTTCCGGGGTACGGTCAAGTATCAGCGCAGGGCTTGTGACTCCTGGTCAACCCTGTGGGATAGGCTAAGGTGTCAGCTCCCCTAGTGAGATCGGCTCCTTCCCTTCCCCCTAGGAGTGCCTGTTCCTTTTCAGACCTTGTGTCCTTTAGGCCATCGCTGTGCGTCGATGCCCCCCCCCTTCGAAGGAAGCGCATATTGAGCTCCTTCAAAGGGGAGCAGAGAGAAGGCGGTCATTTCCTTCCTCCGCAGAGGTTGATCCTCCTAGTGGGCGCAGGTGCTGCTGCGTGTCGGTCAGGCCTAAAGTCTGTTTCCGATGCTGAGGAGTTAGCTAATCCACCAGGATGGGGGCAGGGCTTTCTCCAAGGCAGGTTTCTCCTTCGGGGGAACATATCTCTCGTTCGCGAGAGAAGATCGCTTCTGATCATCGGCGATCTCCTTACGCTTTTGGTTCTCTTCCAGGGACGGAGCGAGAGCCCTGTCTTAAGCGATGTTCTCCTTCGGGGGAACTATCCTCAGCGGAGGATTTATCCTTAGATCTGGATCAGCCTCCCCCTCGGGTGAAGTCTGCTGAACGTTCCTCTCTGGAGGTTCGTAGAGGGGAATGGTTTGTAACTCCTCTCTATCCCGGACGTTCTCCTCATGCAATGAGGAGATTTCTTTTCGAATCTGCTGGTTCTCCTCATGTTGACCCTTCGGGGTCTCGTGACGATCAGCCTTCGGCCTCTCGTCATGTTGATCCTGCGGGTTCTCATGACAGTAGGAGTCCTCCGGGGGCTCCGACGCGCTAATCTTTCAGGCTCACGCGACTCGTAACCTTTGGGTTTGTTACGCTGAACCTTCGGGCTCTCGTAACGATGGTAACGTTGAGCCTTCGGGATCTCGTGCCACCAGTCACGCTGACCCTTCGGGGTCTAGTCACAGAGGAACTTCGGTTCCTCGTTACGCTGACCCTTCGGGATCTCGTAACTTAGTTACGCTGAACCCTTGGGCTCTGGTGACTTTAGTCATCCTGACACTTCTTTGTTTTGTGACAGGGAAACTTTGGTTTCTCGTTGCGCTACGTTAGGCCTTTGGTCTCTCGTTGCCTTTAGTCCCGCTGACCCTTCGGTGGCTCGTGACAGAGGAACTACAGTTTCTCGTTGCGCTGACCCTTTGAGTCTGACAACATAGTACATGCTGAACTTTTGGGTACTCGTGACCCTAGTCATCATGAGTCTTACTCATGTGACAGAGGGTTTTCGGACTCTCATGTTGAGCGTTTGCGCTCAAACGACTTGCTATACCTTGAACCTTGGGGTTATCGTAGCAAGGAGTTTTCTCCTAAGCGCCAAGCGTTTTTACTCTTACGATCGCGCTGTGTCATGCGACAGAACAGGGTCACGCGACGCTCTACAAACGCCGACTCTTGATGTTCTCACATCTCAGTCAGGAGAGGGTTCTCGCGGATTAAAAGCCTCGCGGAACCAAACCTGCCTCTGTTCGGTGGCTACCTCATCCCCGAACAAAATACCGTCTCCCCTTTTGGCGGCAGGGGTTAACCTTCTTGCAAGGATAGACACCCATCAGTCTCTCCAGTCTCATAGGCCTTCATCACCGCAGAGGACAGCAATCGCACACGTAACTACGCCCAGAGCCTATCCCTGTGCCTGTGCCAATCTTGCCTGCCGGGAAGCCTCCCTCAGGCAAGAGGGTTGAGAAACCTGTCCAGGTTCCTAAACCCAGAGATCCGTGTCTTCCTAAGGACCCTCTCTTCAGTTACTCGGGAGCCCGCGGACCCTCCTTGGCTTTGCTCCTTATTCTATGTAATGCGTCAAGCCGTAACGGGGAGTCATTCCCCGCTCCCAGTCCTTAGGAGGACACTACTAGGATTCCTTTGTTGCCATCTCTCGTCCTAGGGACCTCTCCTCTCTCCGATCCTAGGAGGAGTTTGGAGTATTCCACGCTTGCGGGCCCAGCTGGCAAGGGGAAACTGTTATCCCCTCGCAAGAAACCATGGGAAGAGAATAGGCAAGAACCCCAGGTATTCCCCTGCAGTTCAAGACACCACAGGCCAGACCCAAGGGAAAGAGGAAAAGGATTCGTCCTTCGCCCCCCAAGGAAGATAGGGTGACTTGCTACAGGGACTCCTTCCATCGCTAGCCGGTCGAAATAGTGCCTAAGGAGGTACGACCTGCGACTGGGCGTGACGTGCTCCCTCTGGCAGCGGACTCCCATCCTGCCTGTAGACCAACGGAGCCCTCCGGGCCCTCGTGGACAGAGGACCACCTGCCTCTTAGCAGGGAGCCGAAGGATTTATTCACCACCCCAAAATCCTCGGCCAGGCTTCCTTCTTCACTGCCTCCTAGGCAGCCGGAAGCGAGCACCTCCTCGGCAGTCTCCCTATCCCCGGTCTATCCTGTTGATGACTACGACCCACTCCGGGCTCCTATGGATCAGAGTTTGGATGTGGAAGGGCACAGCGATCCTGAGGACGACGCTTTGCCAGCAGCCGCTAGCCCTAAGCTAACAGAGGATGAGTGGAAGGAGTCAGAACATGCCTTTTGGCAGGTCCTAGCCTACATCCGATCCATTAATGGGCTACCAGATCCATCGGTACCCCCTCTTGATAGAAAGGAAACGGTCCCTTGACCAGTTCTACGGCACTCAGAAACCCCCAGGGACCAGTGCAAGCTTTGCCCCTGATAAAAGGGGTTTAAAGAGTGCCTAACAGAAGGCAGTGTCCCAGGCAACTGGGTCCACCTCCTCGATTTGCTCCAACTCTTCCTCCTAGGTTCTGCCTCCTCCGTATGTGTTCCAGAGGAGGTACAGTTGGGTCCCGAATTATACGAATTCCCCCTTTTATGCGATAGCTATTTTTCAAAAATAAATTTTCTGTATCTGCGAAGCTGTTCAAAGTCTTCTAGTCAAGCACTACAAAAAGTATCAAATCTATATCTTTTTAAGTATATTGGTAGCCCTAAATACGGTGATTTATAATAAATGTTACAAAACAATATTAACATTACATCTTATTAACATAATTTCATTATAAATAGCCTATTTAAGGATAAAATTTCACATCAACAATGAAATCAACTGTTAACTGTGCGAGTCCCAGCTGACAAAATGTAAACAGAATTGTGGTTACATTCTCGGCAATCTTTATCTTTCTCCAAACCTTTCGATAATTTTAATGGTAGTGTTAATGATGGGTATATTAAAGCATTATTTTTTTAGTACAGTATATAAAAGCTTTATTTTTTCCCTTCTCTCTCTCTCTCTCTCTCTCTCTCTCTCTCTCTCTCTCTCTCTCTCTCTCCCTCTCTCTCTCTCTCTCTCACAATTTTTTAGGATACATCATTTTATTCTAGAAAATTGCTACTCTTCAAATAGTTAATTGCGGTTTAAGAAAACATGTGCATTTGTTTTTGAATTTCGGGTGTGTTTTGAAAATCGAGTATTGCCGACTTCTTTTTGTTTACTTCTGGCTGTGATCAGATCAGCTGATATCTAGCTGCCGCTCTCAATATGCGCGTAAGAATACAGCAACAAAGTATTGTTTATACCATTTCTCAACTTATTCAAAACCATCTATACAGTTAGTTAATATTACATAAGCACCAATGTGTTTTAATCTATCATTTTTTTGTTTTTGAATTTCGGGTGTGTTTTGAAAGTCGAGTATTGCCGACTTCTTTTTGTTTTACTTCTGGCTGTGATCAGATCAGCTGATATCTAGCTGCCGCTCTCAATATGCGCGTAAGAATACAGCAACAAAGTATTGTTTATACCATTTCTCAACTTATTCAAAACCATCTATACAGTTAGTTAATATTACATAAGCACCAATGTGTTTTAATCTATCATTTTTTTGTTAAGTACTTTTAAAACACACACACTCTCTCTCTCTCTCTCTCTCTCTCTCTCTCTCTGTGTGTGTGTGCGTGTATGTAACAAATGAAATCTTTGTGGCTTCACAAAGTATTAATTATATTAAAGGTAATCATGATTAAATTTTCCTTACTTTCTCCAAACTCGCACCATCTGTCACATCGAACGTTATAGCGTAACTTAATTGTTCGATAACTTTAAAAATTGGCCTAGTACTTGCTTCTTCTCTTACTTTTTTTTAGATGGTTTCATAATTGAAGTGGGTTCAAGTTGACTTATAATTAAAGTTAGGAAAAGTATTTTGGATACGGAATGGACAATCATCTTTAGTAACAGTTTAGAATTATCGGAAATTATCATTCAGTCATTAGCGGCAGTCTGTTATTGTCGATTAAACGCAAAAAGAAAAAATAGTTCTCCTGCTTTGCTACGTATGTAGGAATTTATATAGATATGTACGTTAAATAATATTTGTAATAACATATATACTAAAAGCTTTTGATATTATTTATCACTTTGATCATGCGTGTTTAATGCCTTCGTTTGTTTGTTATGATCGAAGATGTAGCGTACAATAAACGAATGGAAGGTTGCCGTTTCAGGCGGCGTCATAAAGAAAAACATCAAATTGATGGCATTCATTCCATTTATTTGGAAGTTCTAAGAAAAATTAAGTAGAGCATTGGTAATAGCAAAATCAACATATACCTGTAATCAATACTTGGTAAGATTGCGGTTGATGCAAAAACTCACCTATACAATGTGTAAATGCGTCTTTCTTCGTTATGATCAGAGATAAACGTAAACAAAAGATTGGTTGTCGTTTTTTATTGTGCGTTTTGGCGTGTTTAGGAAACGCATGATATAAAATCGCCTTTATTTTGATAATTCTGGATTTTCAATGATACAACAAAAGCTAGTCTATAGAGTGATGGTTTTACTATTCACCAGTTGTCTTATACAAGTGATTAGTGCGCAAAGTGTTATCAGTGTTGCGACAGAGGGTTGGTCTGTTCGTGCCTGTCGTTCGCCTAGTCCGAGACCTTGCAAGCTCCCATGCCCCAGGGAGAAGTAATGTCGTAGGACTTATGGGTTCGAGAGGCTTTAACCAACGAACAGACGTTCCCTCTATGGTTTCAGGCGTGTCTCGTCAAGACCGCCCTTACCATAAGACGAGCGAGACGGTTTTCTCCTCGTCATCCGAAGGCTTATCGCGTAAGAAACCGTGGAGCAAGGTTTCGAGACCCTTAAAGCGTCCTGGTTGTAGCCATTGGGACACCTCTGACCCTGTGCAGTCATCGGAAGACTGCTCGCCGCCTAAACAAAAGCGTAACACAGGCTCCGAGAGTCTTAGTGTAGGCAATGTTTTGCAGTCACAGACGTTACCCTCGTCTCTTACCGCACCCATTCCCGTTGATCCTAAATGGGTTGTACTGCAAGACATGCAGAATAAGCTTGCCTCTCTTATGGAGGACTATTCTGCTGAGCAGGTTCACGATGATCCTCGCCGCTTAGCTGATCGAGATCCTGGCCGTCAGCCGCCCAAACGAGCCTTTGCTCGTCCTGTTGACGTTGGCGTTACAAAGTCACGTCAGTCACGTTTTGTAGAGCCTCACTCGATGCAGTCCCGTGTTGACTTTCAGCCGCATGTGGACGTTCAGCCGCTGCCGCATGCTCTTGTTGACGTTCAGGACGTTCGCCAACCTGCGAAGTTGACTTGTTTTGACGTTGAGCGTCAAGCACCGCAGTCAAGAGTTGTTTTGACTGCTCAGTCTAGGCAGTCAAGGCAGTCTCGAGTTGACGTCGAGCGTCCTCCCGCTCCTGTTGTTGTTGCTAGTCAGTCTGTTAAGCAGTTACATGACGTAGCGTCCTGGACTGCTACTGATGCTCCGGTGTGTGTGGACTCTGCTTGTCAAGCATTGCCACCAAGGCAGGTCTCTCCCTTGCTTGAGACTCAGCAGTTATCGTACGAAGCTCCTTCAGATGAGGACGTTGCTGATCCTCATCCTGATGATAATCCTTCAGATGTAGATGAACCTAAGACTGTTCCTCATTCGATGGATTTTAAGAAGATCATGATGATTTTCAAGGATCTTTTTCCAGATCACTTTGTTGCTGTTGCTCCTCGTTCGCCTCCGTCTGAGTTTGCTCTAGGCTTACCTGCTACCAAGCCAGCCTTTACTAAGCTAGTGCTTTCTCGCTCTTCCAAGAGGGCTTTACGTCTTCTAGGCGACTGGTTGGATACCAGGAGGAGTTTGGGGAAGACGGCCTTTGCCTTCCCTCCTTCTAAGCTTGCTTCTAGATCGAGCGTCTGGTATGACACGGGAGAAGTTCTCGGCTTGGGAGTCCCTGCCTCTGCCCAGGGTGACTTCTCAAGCCTCGTAGACTCTCCCCGTCGCCTGGCCATGAGACGCTCGAAGATTTGTTGGTCCTCCTCGGACCTTGACCATCTGCTTAAAGGCGTATACAGGGCCTTTGAAGTGTTTAACTTTCTTGACTGGTCATTAGGAGCTTTAAGTAGGAAGATCTCGTCTGCCGACCAAGATGTTTCCTTACTTATCATGTCCTGTATGGATAAAGCCATCCGCGATGGCTCCAATGAGCTCGCCTCCACCTTTACGTCGGGAGTCTTAAAGAAGCGAGAAACCCTTTGCTCTTTCCTTTCGGCAGGAGTTACTCCCTGTCAGAGATCGGAACTGCTCTTTGCTCCCTTATCAGCAGCCTTGTTTCCACAACAGCTGGTTAAGGATATAGCTGCTTCGCTTGTGCAGAAGGACACCCATGACCTGATGGCGTCCTCTGCTCGCAAAGGGGCTCCTTCTTCATCCTTTGCTGTGAGACCCAGGATCGAGACTCCTGCATCTAGATTTATCCTGCCCTTTCGTGGCAGAGCTCCCAGCAGGGGAGGCTCTCGTGCCGAGGGAAAGAGAGGTAAGAAGAGAGGAGCCAATTCCTCCCGTGGCAGAGTCTGACTGCCCACAGCCTCAGACAGCGGTAGGTGCCAGATTGAAGAGCTTCTGGCAGGCCTGGGAGAAGAGGGGTGCAGACCAAGAGTCTGTTCTGTTGCTCAGAGAGGGGTACAAAATACCGTTTGTACGCAAACCTCCTCTAGTAACAACTCCCATAGACCTCTCTCCCAGGTACCGAGAGGAGTCAAAGAGACAAGCCCTAAATCAAGAAGTGTCTCTGTTGCTAGAGAAGGGAGCGGTGGTGAAAGTCTCGGACCTTCAATCACCGGGGTTTTACAACCGTCTCTTCCTAGTCCCAAAGCATACAGGAGGTTGGAGGCCGGTGCTAGACGTCAGTGCGCTCAACGTTTTTGTTACAAAAACAAAGTTCACGATGGAGACCACGAAGTCCGTCTTAGCAGCGGTCAGAGAGGGAGACTGGATGGTCTCTCTCGACCTACGAGATGCGTACTTCCACATTCCTATACACCCGGATTCCCAACCGTTTCTGAGGTTTGTTTACAGGAATGTGGTGTACCAGTTTCGAGCCCTGTGCTTTGGCCTCAGTCCTGCTCCTCTCGTGTTTACGAGGCTCATGAGGAATGTGGCAAAATTCCTCCATCTATCGGGAATCCGAGCCTCCCTGTACTTGGACGACTGGCTTCTCAGAGTATCGTCCAGTCATCGCTGTCTGCAGGATCTACATTGGACGTTGGGTCTGGCCAAGGAGTTGGGACTTTTGGTCAACTTAGAAAAGTCCCAACTGATCCCATCCCAGACTATTCTATATTTGGGGATGGAGATTCGCAGTCCAGTTTTTCGGGCTTTTCCGTCTGCCACCCGAATAGAACAAGCCCTGCTCAAAGTCCAACTAATGCTGAAAAGAGAACGTTGTTCAGTCAGGAGTTGGAGGAGTCTCGTAGGGACTCTCTCATCCCTGGAGCAGTTTGTCTCGCTAGGGAGACTACACCTTCGGCCTCTCCAGTTCCATCTAGCCTCTCACTGGAACAAGGGCAAGACTTTAGAGACGGTATCAATCCCAGTCTCCGAACCAGTAAAGGCTTGCCTGAAATGGTGGGACAGCAATATCAGTCTGAGAGAGGGTCTATCCCTAGCAGTCAGGAACCCAAACCACGTGTTGTTCTCAGACGCGTCGGATTGGGGTTGGGGTGCGACCCTGGACGGTCGGGAATGCTCGGGTCTGTGGACCTCAAGTCAGAAGAGCATGCACATCAACGGCAAGGAGCTATTAGCAGTCCACTTGGCCTTGATGAAATTCGAAAGCATTCTTCGAAACAAAGTGGTAGAGGTCAACTCAGACAACACCACAGCTTTGGCGTACATCTCCAAGCAAGGAGGCACACACTCCCACACGCTGTACGAGATCGCAAGGGACCTTCTCATATGGTCAAGAAATCGAGGCATCTCCCTGTTGACGAGATTCATCCAGGGGGACTTGAACGTCTTGGCAGACTGTCTCAGTCGGAGGGGTCAGGTGATACCCACGGAATGGACCCTCCACAAGGACGTGTGCAAGAGTCTTTGGGTGACTTGGGGTCAACCCACCATAGACCTCTTTGCCACCTCGTTGACCAAAAGGTTACCGATTTATTGCTCACCAGTCCCAGATCCAGAGGCGATCCACATAGACGCGTTTCTACTGGATTGGTCTCATCTGGACTTATATGCATTCCCACCATTCAAGATAGTCAACAAGGTACTGCAAAAGTTCGCCTCTCACGAAGGGACAAGGTTGACGTTGGTTGCTCCCCTCTGGCCCGCGAGAGAGTGGTTCACAGAGGTACTTCAATGGCTGGTAGACATTCCAAGAAGTCTTCCTCTAAGGGTAGATCTCTTACGTCAGCCCCACGTAAAGAATGTTCATCAAAGCCTCCCCGCGCTTCGTCTGACTGCCTTCAGACTATCGAAAGACTCTCAAGAGCTCGAGGCTTTTCGAAGGAGGCAGCCAGTGCGATTGCGAGAGCTAGGAGAGCTTCTACCGTCAGAGTATACCAGTCAAAGTGGGAAGTCTTTCGAGACTGGTGCAAGTCAGCATCTGTGTCCTCTTCCAGTACCTCTGTAGCCCAAATCGCAGATTTTCTTTTACATCTGAGAAATGTTCGCTCCCTCTCAGCTCCCACTATTAAGGGCTACAGGAGCATGTTGGCTTCGGTCTTTCGACATACTGTAGAGACTTAGATCTTTCCAACAATAAAGATCTCCAAGATCTCTTAAGTCTTTCGAGACCTCTAAGGAACGTCGTTTGGCAATTCCTGGATGGAACTTAGACGTGGTCCTAAGGTTCCTCATGTCAGACAGGTTTGAGCCATTACATTCAGCCTCCCTGAAGGATCTCACCCTCAAGACGCTTTTCCTAGTGTGCTTGGCTTCGGCTAAAAGGGTCAGTGAAATTCATGCCTTCAGTAAGAACATCGGCTTTTCTACAGAAAAAGCCACATGTTCACTTCAACTTGGTTTCCTGGCCAAAAATGAACTGCCTTCTCGTCCTTGGCCTAAGTCTTTTGATATACCTTGCCTGTCAGAGATCGTAGGCAACGAACTTGAAAGAGTGCTGTGTCCAGTTAGAGCTCTTAAGTTCTACTTAGCTCGTACTAAGTCCTTACGAGGTGGATCTGAGGCATTATGGTGCTCGGTTAAGAAACCATCATTGCCTATGTCAAAGAATGCTTTGTCATATTTTATCAGATTTTTAATCCGAGAGGCTCATTCTCACTTGAATGAAAAAGACCGATGCTTGCTTAAGGTTAAGACGCACGAAGTAAGAGCTATAGCAACTTCCGTGGCCTTTAAGCAAAATAGATCTCTGCAAAGTATTATGGACGCGACCTTTTGGAGAAGCAAGTCGGTATTCGCGTCATTTTACTTAAAAGATGTCCAGACTCTTTACGAGGACTGCTACACACTGGGTCCATTCGTTGCAGCGAGTGCAGTAGTGGGTGAGGGTTCTACCACTACATTCCCTTAATTCCAATATCCTTTTAATCTGTCTCTTGAAATGTTTTTAATCTTGTTTTTGGGTTGTACGGAAGGCTAAGAAGCCTTTCGCATCCTGGTTGATTTGGCGGGTGGTCAAATGTCATTTCTTGAGAGTGCCCAGATTAGGGGTTTGATGAGGTCCTGTTGTATGGGTTGCAGCCCTTGATACTTCAGCTCCTGGGAGTCTTTCAGCATCCTAAGAGGATGGCTGGGCTTCGTGAGGAAGACAGACTAACAAGGCAGAGTAATCGTCTAAGTCAACTTCCTTACCAGGTACCTATATATATTTGGGTTTTGTTATGATATAACTGTCAAAAACTCTAAGCATATACGCTGTAAACTTTATTAATTCTGGTCTCTACCCACCACCATGGGTGTGAATCAGCTATTATATATTCACCGGCTAAGTTAAATATTTAAAAATGATATTTTGATTATAAAATAAATTTTTGAATATACTTACCCGGTGAATATATAAATTAAAGGCCCCCCCTTCCTCCCCGATAGAGACCCAGCGGGATGAGAAGAACTGGAGCTGTTTACATGTATATGCGGTATCTGGCCGATAGTTGGCGCTGGTGGGCACACCCGCAACCTTCATAGCGATCGCTCGCGAGTTTTTGTGTTTTTCTGTCGAGCCGCCGGAGACGTCAGCTATTATATATTCACCGGGTAAGTATATTCAAAAATTTATTTTATAATCAAAATATCATAATAACAGATTAAGGCACTAAATGGCTATAAAAGATATGCAACAAATAATGTTTTTTGTGCTCAGCCCATGTCGTCCTGATGGAAGGTTCCTTTAAGTAGCTTCCTAGGGTATATTTGACTAATGATATTCCCAGAGAATTAACTTTAAGGTCTTCAGATTTCTAACTCCTGGCGCGAATGTCCTTAAAGTTTCCTTTAAGGATATCGCATAATATCAGAGGACATATTCTTGACACGCCACATAGCAATCTTCACCCCGAATAGCATTTGCGCTTCAAGGGGGAAAGTGGCAAATACGAAGGGGAGCCATTATTAAGGTACCCTTCCTCCGTTACTATCTGAGTATCTAGATGGCGCCATCGTCGCCGCCATATTTATTCCTTTATCTGTAGCAATCTCGCTCTGTGATTTTCCCGGTTGCTCTCGTTACTTTGGATTTTTTTATGAATACTGTACAGTAGTACTTACCTGCCAGTTATATATATATATATATAGCTAAGTCTCTTACTTCCGGCAGAATTTATTCGAAAATCGTGGCAACCACCTTGTGGTGGTTGTGCGGTTAGTTGGTTAACAACCCTTACAGGGTGGTACCTGGAATCATTCCCGTTTTCTGTTCAGATTTTCTCTGCCGGCCGGATCGACAACATCGTTGGTCCGCCATTTAGAGTTTTTCGAATCGCTTTCCCTACATCGCTGTTTTGGACTTCGTTTGGTGAAGTACACTGTGTTGGGATTTGGCAATCGTGTTTTGTTATTAATTTTGTATTTTTTGCTTTGTTTATCATGGGTGAAAAACTTCCTATTCGTGTATGTGCGAGTGATGTATGCAAGGTGAGGTTACCAAAAGTGTCGGTTGACCCTCACAGTTTGTATGGGTTGCAGGGGGTTTGAATGTGCACTAGATAATAGGTGCAAGGAATGCGAAGGTTTAAATGAAGATGATTGGTTAGCTATGAAGCGCTATGTGCGCAAACTTGAACTCGATAGAGTTAGGAGAGCTAAATCAAAGTCAAAGTCTGCTAGTGAAGCTAGCTTAGATTTATCTATTGACCTTTTAATTGTTACCTCTTTGGAAGTTGTTCCTTCCCCGAATGTAGTAACTCCTGCCCCTTCTACAGGATCTGCGCCTACGGATGACCCTCGGTATGCGAATGGCTGCAAAGTTGGAGGCCATTAAAGCACAAATTGCGGCCTTTAAAGGTAAGGGTGAAAGTGATATTAGTGCTTGGGAAAGTGCAGTGAAGGTGGCGGCTGATCGAATCTGTCATACCCCCAGGTTTAGACCTCTACCAAGCTCCCAGGACCAAGGGAGAAGGTACGTCGAAAGCCGAAAGGGGGTGAGGGGTGCTTATCCTCGGTCAGTCGTCGCCTCAGACAGTCCTGTTGCGACCTCCCAGGCTGCTCTTGACCGCCGTAGAAAATGCGTGTCGGATACGTTAGTGTCTTCACCTGATCCTTCTCCCAGACGCAAGTGGCAATACGAATCAAGACCGACGAAGAGAAGGTGGGACCGAGATGTGCAGTCTCGCTCTCTCTCTCCCGGTTCGAGTAGTCGAGAACCTGAACCTTCGGAGGATGACTTCGATGTTGTTCCTGTTAAGAGGACAAAACAATGAGTCCTTAGCCCAGTTAAACCTGATAAACTTCCTGCTTCTACTGCCAGGGCTCCCAAACAGCTGCCTCCTTCGGAACCGCGAGAATCAGCAGAAGTTGCTAAAGCTTTCATGGCTGTTATGCAGGAACAGCTTTCACCACTAGTGCAAGCTTTCAGCCGCCCTCCTTCCCAGTCCGTCAGACGTAAGGATGTCTCTTTGCCTGTTAAGAGATTGTCTTCTAAGAGGGAACGAAGTATCTCTCCAAAGAAACCTCTGCGCATTTCGTCTGCCGTACGACAATGCACACCCTCTTCATCGGCGCGACGCCGGGACGTTACTTCCTCTCGCTCTTGGCGCCAGGACGATACTGCCTCTTGCCCTCTGCGCCAGGACGATTCCACTTCTCGCTTGAAGCTCCAGGACGATTCCGCCTCGCGTTTTAGGAAGCAGGACGAATGCAGCCTGCATTATCAGGACGAATGCAGCCTGCCTTATCAGGACGATATCGCTTCTCGTCGTCAGGACGATACCTCTTCTCGCCGACAGGACGATAGCAGCGCTCGGCGCCAGGATGACACCTACGCTCGGGGCCAGGACGCAAACAGCTCTCTGTGCCAGGCTGCTTGCAGCCCACCTCTTCAAAATGTTGACATTGATCAGGACCTCGATGATATTTCGGAAGAGGAAGAGAAACCTACCGACTCTGCTAGTGACTAAAAGTTCTGTCTCGCTCTCTTTTAGAACTATATGGGGAGGAATTCCAACCTTCGACGCCTCGTTCTCCTCAGTCTCAATTCACCAGGAAGAAGGCTACAAAGCATTTGGCCTTCATCAAAATGAAACTTTCAATTTCTGCCAGGAAAGCACTCGCTAAGGTGGGTGATTGGATGAAGGAACGGAGGCAAGCGGTCAAGACCACCTTTTCTTTCCCACCATCTCGGCTCGCTTCCAAGGCTGGTATGTGGTATGAGACAGGGGAACCTTTGGGTCTAGGAGTGCCTGCCTCCTCCCAGGGTGACTTCTCTGCTCTTGTGGACTCGGCAAGAAGACATGCTCTGAACTCTGCCAAGGTGATGTGGTCCATGTTGGAGCTTGGTCACCTCGTCAAGGGAATTTTCAGGGTTTTCGAGGTTTTCAGCTTCCTAGACTGGTCTCTCGGGACTCTGGCCAGGAAGACAGAACTCCTGGAAGGCACGAAGGATCTGACAAGTATTATGTCCTGCATGGACAAAGCTCTAAGGGATGGGGCTAATGAGTTGGCTTCCCTTTTCTCAGCAGGGGTCTTGAAGAAGAGGGCCTTGTTGTGCTCCTTCACCTCTAGATCGGTAACTGTTGCCCAGAAGTCGGAGCTGCTTTACGCCCCTGTGTCACACCATCTCTTTCCCGAAGCTCTGGTCAGAGATATCTCCCTTTCTCTGGCACAAAAGGCTACTCAGGACCTTTTATCTCGGTCTGCCAAAAAGCCTTTGCCTGTTGCTCCTGCTCCTCTGAAGAAGGAAGAGAAGTTCCAGCAGCCCTTTCGGAGTAGGGCTTCCTCGAGAGCGGATTTCAGGGGGAGAAGACAAGAGTCAGGGCCAAGGACCAGCAGAGGTGCGTTTAGGCCCCAATCCAAGAAATGAGATGGAAGTACTCCAGTCAACAGTAGGGGCAAGACTGTCTCATTTTTGGCAGTTTGGGAAGAGGAGAGGGGCGGACACCTGGTCCCTCTCGATCATCAAGGAAGGTTACAAGATCCCCTTTTTAAA
The DNA here is from genome assembly GCF_036898095.1 of Palaemon carinicauda. NCBI lineage: Eukaryota > Metazoa > Arthropoda > Malacostraca > Decapoda > Palaemonidae > Palaemon > Palaemon carinicauda. Next base: position 68,012,476 of record NC_090728.1, on the reverse strand, counting down.
GAAGCCTCCTCTCTCAGACACTCCCCTAGCCTTAGTGGCTCAGTACGCCGACATTGGGAAACAAGAGGCTCTTCTGGAACTTGTCGACCAGATGTTGGTCAAGGGAGCAATAGAGCCAGTTCGGAACTTAACCTCCCCAGGCTTTTACAATTGCCTGTTTCTGGTTCCCAAGAACTCGGGTGGATGGAGACCAGTCCTAGATGTCAGCTCTCTGAATGCCTTCGTGGAGAAAACGAAGTTCTCCATGGAGACGACTCAGTCCGTGCTGGCAGCAGTTCGTCCAGGCGACTGGATGGTATTTCTCGACCTGCAGGACGCTTATTTTCACGTCCCCATTCATCCGACTTCAAGAAAATATCTGAGATTTGTGATTCAGGGCAAGTGCTTTCAATTCAGGGCACTTTGCTTCGGTCTGAGCACGGCTCCTCAAGTTTTCACCAGGCTAATGGCGAACGTGGCAGGCTGGTTACGTCAGGAGGGGATAAGGGTATCCTTCTATCTGGACGACTGGCTGATCCGATCACAGTCGAAAGAAAAATGTTTGGAGGACTTACAGAAGACGTATACGATGACTCAGGACCTGGGACTCATCATCAACAGGGAGAAGTCTCAGACTGAGCCGAATCAGACTATTCTCTATATGGGGATAGCTCTAAATTCAGTTCTTTTTCGGGCTTCTCCCTCCCAGGAAAGGCAGACCAGGTGCCTAGAAAAAGTCAGGATTTTTAAAGAAGCAGGAATGCTCAGCGAAGGAGTGGATGAGTCAGCTGGGAACTCTATCCTCCCTAGAGCAGTTTGTCTCGTTGGGGAGACTGCACCTAAGACCTCTGCAATACTTCCTCGCAGAGGTATGGAACAGGAAGACCCAGGAGGACTCCTTTTCTTTTCCCATTCCGACAGGGATCAAGGATCTTTTGATGTGGTGTCTGGACCCACCTCTTTTAGGAGAAGGGATCTCCTTGTACAAGAAGAACCCCGACCTTGTGTTATTCTCAGACGCGTTGGAGTCAGGCTGGGGAGCAACACTAGGGAACAAGGAGGTCTCAGGAGTTTGGGAAGGAAGTCAGGTCAGTTGGCATATCAACAGGAAGGAGTTGATGGCAATTCTGTTGGGACTAAATGGAAGACTTTTGGAGGTCAATTCAGACAACACCACAGCTCATGCGTACATCAGGAAACAAGGGGGAACTCCCTCTCTCTGTCCAGAACAGCGAGAGAGCTTCTTTGGGCGAGCGAGAACAGGACTCAGCTGTTGACGAGGTTTGTTCAAGGGCAAAGAAACATCAGGGCAGACATGCTCAGCAGGAAGGGACAAGCCCACAGAGTGGACTCTCAACCCGCATGTCTGTCAGAGCCTCTGGAAGTTGTGGGGCAGACCTGTAATAGATCTTTTTGCCTTCAACTTGAACAAGAGGATCCCCAACTACTGCTCCCTAGTACCGGACGAGGAAGTGGTAGCAGTAGACGCCTTCTTGATGGATTGGACGGGGATGGACATTTATGCGTTTCCCCCGTTCAAAATCATCAATCTGGTTGTCAGGAAATTCGCTCTCTGATTCGGGACGAATGATCCTAGTGGCCCCCTTCTGGCCTGCAAGGGAATGGTTCACTGAAGTGGTGGGCATGCTGATGGACTTCCCAAGAAGACTCCCGGCAAGTCCAGATCTTCTCAGACAGCCCCACTTCGAGAGATATCATCAAAACCCCCTCGCTCTCAAACTGACTGCCTTCAGACTGTTGAGAAGCTCGTTAGATCTCGAGGGTTTTTGGCACAAGCGGCGAGAGCTATTGCCAGAGCAAGAAGGATCTCGTCACAAAGAGTCTACCAGTCTAAGTGGGAGACCTTTAGAGCTTGGTGCAGGCGACGCAAGATTTCCTCGACCACTACCTCTCTGAGCCAGATTGCAGACTTTTTATTGTACCTCAGACAGGATGCTAAGCTGGCTGTATCGACCATCAAAGGATACAGGAGTATGCTCTCAACCGTCTTTAGGCATAGAGGCCTAGAGTTGTCTCAAGATAAAGATTTGCAGGACCTCATTAGGTCTTTTGAGATGTCGAAACAGGTACAATTAAGACCCCCATCTTGGAACCTGGATGTGAAAGTTTTTGTGCTCCAAAAAATTTGAACCTATCTTGCAAGCCTCTCCTCGAGATGTAACAAAGAAAACCCTCTTCCTTATGACTAGCGACTGCCAAAAGGGTCAGCGAGGTCCAGGCAATCGATTGAGAAGCGTGCAGGCTTCAATCAAGATGGAGCGGTTTGTGCCTTAAGGTTCGACTTTCTCGCCAAGAAGGAGAACCCTTCGAAACCCTGGCCTAGGACGTTTGAGGTCCCTAATCTCACGAACCTAGTGGGTCAGGAGCAGGAAAGACTCCTCTGCCCAGTTAGGGCCCTCAAGGCTTATTTGGCCCACACTAAGAACGTGAGGGGTGC
>NC_090728.1:67980039-68002539 GCF_036898095.1 Palaemon carinicauda | reverse complement strand
CGCCTAGACTACGCTCCCCCCTTGCTGAGTCTCTCTTCCTTCGGGGGCGGAGCATAGTCTTAGGCAAGTCTCTCCTGCGAAGTAATCACCTCTTCTCTCGTTTGCAAGAGGGGCCACTCATTGAGACTCCTCTTCGGAGGATTGCTACTGCTGAAGGTCAGCTTGCTGGTCCACCGGCCCTCATGGGCGTCATCTGTTTCTGGACCTTCTCCTGCCAACGCTGCAGCTAGTCCTCGGACTTCGGTCGTGGACTCTGATCGTTCGCGATCTCCATTGGTGGGTGTTTGCCCTTCCAAAGAGCACATCCCAGTTCCTGATCATCCTAGCAGCTGACCTGCCAACATACCAGCGCAACCTCACCACAGAGAGCAACGTTTGCCAGCTCGCCAGCGCTTACCAGCCAACCTACGATCGCTGGTGGAACAGAGCTCACCAAAACCTCAGCGCGCACCTGCGCAACTTTGGTCTCCTGCTCGCCCAACGATCTCTTACTCGCCAACGAGCTCCTGCGCGGCAGCGCTCTCGTACATGTTAGCGCCCTCCTGCGTGCTTGTGCCATCGTAGTCCTACGCGCCAGCTCTCTCCTGCTCGCCGCCACTCTTCCGCGTGCGAGTACGCGCAACGCTTCTCGTTTTTCCGTGCAAGCGCGGGCACCAGGCTATCCGCGCGAGCAAGTGCACTGGAGCTCTTCCATGCGAGTGCAAACGCGCCGGAGCCCTTCCGTGCGCGCGCGTGCTCGAACCCTTCCGCGCAAACGCGCCGGAGCCCTTCCGAGCACGCACGCGCCGGAGCTCTTCCGAGCGCGCGAGCGCCGGGGCTCTTCTACATGCCACCACTCGCTCGCTTTTGTGCATTCTAGGGGCACAGGTTCTTGAATACCTTTTCAATAGGACATGTGGTAGCTGCATAGCAAGTGGTTTATTTGCCTTAGCTCCTTGCACGAATGTTAGCAGTCGTTCGAGGACAGAGGTTACGGTGTTAGTTTAGGATAAATGAATAAGGACTGACTGTTATTTTCTTCTCTTCGTCTTTCCCTCTCTTGGGGGCATAGCATCCGTAGATTGTCGGCTAGAGCTCCTATAACTGCAGCTAGGCCCCATTTTAGCTTGTAGCTAGAATATATGTATTGTATTTTCAAGTCTCATCCCCAATCTCCTTATGAAGGGGAGTTTGGGTGTTGGCTATCTGTGTATACTCACAAACCTCTTGTTTATACATAGTCTTGAGAGTCATAGTTGTATTCTTTTGCTCATATATACTTGCATGGGCCATCAACCTGTTGGTACTGACAGGCTGCTGATTTACGAGGTTTTGGAATGCTTATCCTCTACTTATCATACTTGGATGCAACAATCCCAAGTTTAAAGTTTCAGCCAGTTGAAGTGGGTTCTGCCAAGGGAAATACAAGTCCCCCATGTAAAGGAGGTAAGATTTGTATTGTGTAGGCACAAATGACAAATTTGGAAAAATTTTGTATTTTTTGTATCAATACAAATATGGAGGTGTTTACATTTACTCACCATTACATAACCTCCAGGAGAAAGTCCTATCTATGATCAAAGTGAAGAAGGTACAAGGAAGCGAGGGGGGACCGGTACCTTTTCCCGCTACCCCTGTTAATAACCAGAACGGTTGTTTACACCTCTTTAAAAGGGTTATAGCCATATTTTTGAATTTGTAATATTTCTCAAAGGAAACAAATATGGGTGCAACCTAATCTTAGGTTCTTGGTAAATCTAAGTACTAGTACAATTATGAAGAAAATAAGAGATGCTCCTGACATATTTAAAGATAAATTGAACCACAGTAAAGATCATATTTGGCAAAACCTGAGTTTTTTAAGTTATAAAGAGAAGGGAAGATACTCATCTAGGTAGATACAATCTAACCAAAGGTTCTCACATAACTTAACCTCTATGCTTACAGGGTGTACTGGAAGCTGCAACTCCCCCTGCGATAACCCCCCCCCCCCCCCCAGGATTCCATTACCTTGCCTTACCCTAAGGTAGACTATCCTTATGTTGGCTTTCTGGCCAGTTTCCCTTCAGGAACATGGTTTGTTCCTACACAAATGTAAACCTTCGTCATGTAACAGGAATAAGATTTAGCAAAGCTGGAACTCTGCTGATAAAATTTACATTGAGTTGGTAGTAGTTACGAAAATGTGGCAGGTAAGCCCTACCCACCTAACAGTCCACTGAGCAGCCACATAGAATTTAGTCTATATTTTTAGCTGATTTATTCTATCTGCCTTTTCTTTAATTGTTTGTTTGTCTACCTGTAATGGTTACCCCATGTGCAGATATACAGATCTGTTGTGGTAAGTCTGGGTGCTGTTGCATCTGGTATATGAGTAGGATATCTGTGTGGAACCCCATCTCTTGTACCCTTTGTGCAGGGGCATGACTGTTTGCATGGTATGGTGGCATGTTGAACCAGTGTGGGTTGATAATGTTTCTGCACTGGGAATGGTTAGATACATTTTATTATTCTAAGATTGAGAAGTTCACACTATAGATATCAGCAATGTGACCTACAGGCAAGTATAAAATAATAAGTTTTATCAATATTTTTTTCTTGGCATTAAATTTCCGATTTTATCATTATTTGAAGTGAATTAGTATTAATTTTGCTCATGTTATAAGGATTTAGTCCTAAATTTGCATGTTTTGAATAGCAAGAATAAGCTGGCAATGTGTGCGTTTCTTACTTAATTCTCCACTTTTCTTCCTTTGCCAAACAGACATTATCAGGACCAAGAACGAGAAGGAAGCAATAATGGTGCAGGTAATAATGTATCATCAGGCAACTACAATAGTACTTCACAGAGGGGAGCAGTAGCTATGAGTCTTAACCCCTTCACAAATTTGCCTTTTACTCCAAGATATTATGAACTTTACAGGCAAGTATTTTCAAGATTTTTGATTTTTTACACTACTGTTTATGAAGCAATATCTGTAGGACATAGTGCCTGGCATTCAAGTTCTTTTGTAATTTTCACAAGCAAAAAGGCTATTTTTTAATTATATAGGTTTTTTTTAGGAAGAGAATTGGCCTACCTGTATGGGAATATCGAAACAAATTTTTTGAGCTCTTGGATCGCAATCAAACTATAGTACTTGTCGGTGAAACTGGGTCTGGCAAGACAACTCAGATGCCACAATGGTGTGTAGAATATGCACGATCTAAAGGTAAAAAGGGCGTAGCGTGTACACAACCAAGAAGAGTTGCTGCTATGTCTGTTGCTCAGCGTGTTGCAGAGGTGAGAAATATTCTTTTATTGTTGATTTGAACTGCACTTGTATAATTTCAATGTGATGTAGATATTCAACCACTTATTCTGAAACAAAAATCTTAAGATTTACCTACTAGATATGCTATTCCCTTTCTCTCCAATGATCTTACCAGCATGTGTGATTACTTCCTCCGCATGGTGGTAACTAAGCCAACCTATGACTCCTAGCTCTAGCTGGTCATTCAGATGAGAATTGTTTGATGCTACGACTAGTAACTTTCCATTGTGTCTATTAGTATGATATTGTATTTTTTGCTTATATAAGGGGTTTATATCATGTTGCTATGAGAAATTTATAGCAAACTTGAATAATAGTAGCTGGAGTAGTTATGATGTCTGATGTTATTCTTATGCAACTAAGCAGGGAAAATCTCAGAAACTTTTTGCGCTTTATTGTGGGCGAAATGGTTTTCTTTACCTCTCATTAATTACTGAATTCAGGTTTAGGCTAAGAAGTTGAGTATGGGAACTCATTTTTTATTTGTCCCGACACAAGATACAAGCCTTCCTCTCTTCAATATAGCATTGTTACTTCGGCAGAGCTGAAAACTAGTTGAAACTGAAGGTAAACAGAGTTTAACTACCCACCGCTTGTTAGCAGGGGTAGGGGGGTTGTGTTTACTCACCGCTTCCACCAGCACTGGTGATTAACTGTTTATTTCGGCTTGGTAAAGGGTAGACCTATCTCACTCTTCCGTTAACCTAAACTGGAGGAAACTAATTTCTTTTCTTTTTCTTTCCAGTTGTGCTTGCCCATGATGTCCAACCATGTGAGTTTGTCCAGGTCGTGAAGGGTGCTGTTGTAGCACCCTGGAACCTTCATGTCTTTGGAGGAAACGGATCCTTACAGTCTCTGCTCTTCGTGCTGAGGTCATTCATGCCCAAAGTAGTCTCCTTATAGTGATTTCCGGGAGTGGTCGCCCTCCCAGTGGGTGACGTTTGGTAGGCGGAAGAAAAAGAAGTCTAGGAGGGATTCTTTCCCTTTGAGGTCAGCCTTGAAATGGAAGAAGACCCGACTTCTCTATCTCTCCATCCTGACTCTACCCGACTGGCTTCCTCCGGGGAATGGTCGAGTACGAGTGGCACTCTGGTAACTTTGCGGCAATCTCGTGCAGGGTCTCTGCCCATTGCCACCCCTAGAGGGGCAGTGAGGGAGTCCTCCGCGGGGGAGTATCTCTCAGACGATGTGGTTCATCTATTGTGGCCCTCCCTGAAATTGACAGGTCCTCCATCAAAGGAGAAGCTACAGGCGGTCCTGCGTTTGGGTGTGCGTGTGCACTCGAGCGCCGAGTCCTCTTCTGCTCTCCCCAACGTTCCCCCTGCTTCGGAAGGAGGACAAGAGGAGTTGAGGACAGGCACTCCGTGAAGTGACTCATCCAGAGACCCTCAGGTCTTAGGAACAAGTTTCGGCTTTTCTCCAGAGGTTGCTTAAGGGGACCGTCTGCCATGTCCGCCATTTTTTTTTCTAATGATCCAAATTACACAATTTCTATATATGTTTTAGACATATATAATACCTTCATCATATAAAAATTTCAAGTCATTTGATCAAAAACTTTTGGATTTATGAGCAAAAATCATGATTTAAAAAAAATATTTAGGTACATTTTTCCCCACTACTATAATACCAATTGTATTGAAACTTATACCACAAAAACTACTCTAACAACCGAACAATTCTGTCAGACAGAATTTTGATTTTCCTTTCTGTTTTTTTTTAATGAATTTTTATTTTTTTTCCTCGTCTAGACGGAAAATAATCGTGAAAAAAAAATGTAAAACGAAAATCAAAATTTTGTCTGACAGAATTGTGGGATTTTTATTCTTCTTTTCAACGATATCTTTTTCTCTAATATCAAACAACAAATAAGTGAGAAAAATGTACCTAAGTTGGGAATAAGTATGTTGTTGAGTTATGAGCTCCCAAAGATTTGCAGCAAGCTTTCGCTTCTTTTCTAAAAGAAATCAAGATAATATTATTATGATAACTTTTATTGTTCATTTCTACATAAATGCACCCTAAAGGAGGTATTTGAACCCTCAGTTTACTATTCCTATGTTATGAGTTGCCAGCGATCTCTAATTGTTGCCAGTGTTTTAGTTAGCAGGTTTCAGCTTTGTACTCTTATCCATGTTTCCCTCTTTCTTGGTTCTTTTTTCTTGTTCTCCACTTACTTTTTGTTCTTTCTATCACCTTATGTAACATTGGCATTGCTATAAAATTCCAGAGGACGTTGTGAAAGCACAATCAACATTCGAACTTCAAGTAAATAAACACATGCATTATAATTTCTATATGTCTTTGGAAACTTTGTGATGTTTTCGTAGCTGGTAGTTTTCATTCACCTACCCTCTACCAATGCCTTTCATTTCTGCCAGAGGTACGAGATTTCGAAACATGAGAGAGAGAGAGAGAGAGAGAGAGAGAGGAGAGAGAGAGAGAGAGAGAGAGAGAGAGAGAGAGAGAGAGCCTTTGGCTGATATAGATGACAGTTCAAATTGAGAGAGAGAGAGAGAGAGAGAGAGTTGAACATTGTTATTATAGTATTTGTATAAATGGGAGTTTTTAATAATTGGAGAGAGAGAATGAGAGAGAGAGAGAGAGAAAGAGAGAGAGAGAGAGAGAGAGAGAGAGAGAGAGAGAGAGAGAGAGAGAGAGAGAGAGAGAGAGAGAGAATAAAAGTATTTGTATAAATGGCAGTGGTATATAATTTGAGAGAGAGAGAGAGAGAACTACGCATCTGTCAAACTCAGTCATACAGACGACGCCATAAGGATGACGTCATCATTTAAAGACCGCTATTTTCATTGTTTGGAAAAATTATTGACTATTTGTTCTTTCTACAACCTTAGGTAACATTGGCCTTGCTATAATGTTCCCGAGGGCGTTGTGGAAACACAATGTACATACGAACTTCAAGTAAACAAACGCATACATTATAACTTCTATACATCTTTGTCATCTTTGGCTTCTGTTTTCTTGTTCTCCACTTACTTTTTGTTCTTTCTATCACCTTATGTAACATTGGCATTGCTATAAAATTCCAGAGGACATTGTGAAAGCACAATCAACATACAAACTTCAAGTAAATAAACACATGCATTATAATTTCTATATGTCTTTGGAAACTTTGTGATGTTTTCGTAGCTGGTAGTTTTCATTCACCTACCCTCTACCAATGCCTTTCATTTCTGCCAGAGGTACGAGATTTCGAAACATGAGAGAGAGAGAGAGAGAGAGTGAGTTGAACATTGTTATTATAGTATTTGTATAAATGGGAGTTTTAAATAATTCGAGAGAGAGAGAGAGAGAGAGAGAGAGAGAGAATAAAAGTATTTGTATAAATGGCAGTGGTAAATAATTCGAGAGAGAGAGAGAACTGCGCACCTGTCAAACTCAGTCATACAGACGACGCCATAAGGATGACGTCATCATTTAAAGACTGCTATATTTTCATTGTTTGGAAAAATGATTGACTATTTGTTCTTTCTACAACCTTAGGTAACATTGGCCTTGCTATAATGTTCCCGAAGGCGTTGTTGAAACACAGTGTACATACGAACTTCAAGTAAACAAACGCATACATTATAACTTCTATACATCTTTGGCAAGATTTCGTTCATCTACACTCTACCAATGCCTTCCATTTCTGCCAGACGTACGATAGCTTGAAATATAAATGAAAAATCGCTATAGATATGCAAAATTAACACACAAGACGATTTTGTCAAACTCAGTCATGCAGACGACACAGTAAGGGTGACGTCATCATTTAAAAACCTCTATATCTTCGTTATTTGTAAAAATAATTGGCTGAAACTTCTGGGGAGTATGTACGAAATGTTTATGCATACATAGAAGCAATAAAACGATTTTCGATTTCTGAAAGTTATGTCAATACCCCATGGCGGACGGTCCCCTTAAGGAGTTCATCCTCTTTCCGGACTTGCCCGATGGGAGGAGAAGCAACTTGGTCATCCGGAAGGTTCTCCTTCCAGTGTTGTGCAGTCTGACCTTACGAGGAAAGACTAATCAACACAACCTTATGAGCGGCAGTTGCCTCGTTCGTGAGGCGATGCACCATAGGAAAGAAGAAGTGATCTTGTTTGCGAGAGGAGAGATCTTCTCTGACCCTCTCTTCTGAGTCCTCGTCCGCGAGGCGATGCGCCATTAGGAGAGAGAGGTGAGGATTGTTCTATATGCTTGCAAGAGGGAAGATCTTCCCCTGAGTGGTCTTCTCCGCGAAGTTACCACCGAAGACAGAGGAGGTTTCCATCTTCCTCCTCTTACCTCGTCATCGTGCTCGCAGGGCAATGCGAAACGCTCAGCGTTTCACGAGACCAGGTAATTGTTCGGAGTTATTACCAGTCTTGCTGCAGCGCAAGCGCTCAGCCTCGTCACTCCTCAACCCTTAAGGTAAGGAAAGCACTGTGCCTTTCTCTTTTGGGAGAACAAGTGAGCAATAGAGCTCCTCATCTTGACGCTCTCAGACAGGATTTCGTATCGTCGCTGAAGGTGGAGAAGCTTCACACATCGTCGCAACCCTTTCCTTCTCGCGAGGAGGAGGGGACAGCTTAACCACTGGAAGCTAGGAAACCTGAGTCTTGTCAAGTGGACGAGGTTCCTACGCCCTCTACTGATTGGTATTGTAGAGTTAGAGAGAGGGTGGAAGTGAGCGAGTGCATTGGCTCGCCTCGCCAACCAACCTCTCATCAAGGTCGTTCACCTCACGGTCATTCTGGGAGAGGATTGAGGCATTCTCCCCACCTCGGTCGGTGCGATCGGAACCATCTAAACACAGGGAGACTGAAACATTGGGTAACTTATTAGCCAAGAATAGACCTTGGTTTCAAGACCTGGTGAAAGCATTTAAAACAAGCGATGGGAATTTCCAGTGATCCTCCAACTACAGCGACAAAGGTTCCTGTTATTCCCCTGGATTCTCCTAAGGGATATAGTGATCTTTCTGACCCTAGGTGATCTAGCCTAGCAAGGGCACAACCACCCCCTCTGCCTCCTGGCACCCAGAGAATATCAAGGTATGAGGATTACCTTAAAACTAAAGATCCTAAGGTCATGGATCCGAACTGGGAGAGGGCGGCAGTGACTCGGGTCACGGCCACGAGGTCGATTAGGGAAAGAGAGTTTGCTTCTCCCTGAAGGTTGAAATCCTATAACCTTCGCCCGGTCTCTCGCTTGGATAGCTGAAAGCCTCTTAGGATCAACGAAAGCCTCCTAGGATTGATGACCGGGAAAATCCTCATCTCGACTGAAGGGTACCCCTCTCTGAGTTGGTTCTGGAGGTGCTAAACCAACGAAATAATTTAGGGGGAAGGAATCCTCTCGGACGAATTTGAGATTCAACCAAGGGAGAGGAAATACATAAAAACTAACCAATAACTGACGTTTTATGGATAAGCGTCAGATTCGAGGGGAACAGCCTTCAGTCTCGGCTGCTAACATAAGACCTGAGCATAGTGACCTTCCCCCTAGAGCACACACTGCTTTCAAAAAGACTTCTGTTGACGACCCTCACCCTCCCCGGGCTACAATAGGTGTTAGCTCGGGATAGGAAGAACCTTTTGATGACGGTTCCGAGCACTCAGACGGGGATGCTCCCTGCTTCTGCCAGCCTGAATGTCACACCTTTGGAGCAGAAAGATTCAGATCAGATTTTTCTAAAGGTTCTGGCTTGTATCAGGAAGGTTAACAACTTGGAAGAACCTGATGACATCCCGACTGAGGGCAAGGATACGGTCATGGACCAGTTGTCTGGTTCTCCTAAACCCTCCAGACCCAAGGTAGCCTTACCTTAGGGAAGGGGAGTCAAGGCAGAAAAGAAGAGAGTTTTTGCCCAAGTAGCTGGCACCTCCCGCTCTCTTCGTTTGGTTGACTCCTTTAGGTTACTTCCTCCTCCTTACGTATGGCACAGGAAGTACTATGAGGTAGTGGGAGACGGTCCTTCCCCCTTACCGCTGGATCCAGTGATTGTATCGTTGACCCAGACGCCTTTGAAGAAACTGATAACTTTCCCTGTTCAATTTTTCTGCGGCAGACGCTGCTAACATGGAGCGGGTCGCAAAGTATGCCTAGCAATCAGCTTCATGGCTGGACTATTGGTTGGACACGATCTGCTATCTCGTCAAGAACGAGGACTTCTCCACTCCTGAGAGGAGGGAGACGCTGGTTTTTTTTTCTTCTCTCGGTTGCGAGAACACTCGAATTCTTAACGGAAGACGTGGTGAACTAAGGGGTTAACTGGATCTTAAGGCGATGCGATGCGATGGTCTCGAGATTCCCGAGGCAAGTGCCGAAGAGAGAGGCAATGAGGCTGCGCAATGCTCCAATGACGGGAAAGCCATTGAGAACGTAGCAGACATAGATGGAGAAGGGTGAGCAAAGACACTCCTCCAGCGGATTGTCTCTTCGTTCCTTCCAGCAGGCTTCTCCAAGGTAGAGACAAGTCTCCCAGACCTACAACTGGCTAGAAGCAGAGCGCCCCAATGAAGAAGGACGCTAAACCTTTCTTTCGTTCCAAATAACGCAAAGGGCTCGGCTAAACTAAGCGTGATGAGCGTCGCGGTAGCGGCATGACATGGGCGGCAGGCCAGCGACAAAATGTTGGGTGGTCAAACCTCTCTTGCCTCCTCACTAGTCTAAGCAGTCAAAGATAGCCTTCCTCACAAACATGACGATGGTGTTGAGTAGGAAATTACTTCTAATTGAAAATCTTTATTTTAAACTGAACACTAGATTATACAAGAGTCTGGCTTCACAATTTTAATAAACAGAGAAGGGAAAATAAGTAAATTTAAAAATTAATGTTGCCAGTCTCGTTTGTACGGCGACAAATTTTATGAATATCTGCGTATTTCACAAGTCTTTTGATTCTTTGATGGCAACATCCTTCCTGGATTCAGGTTCAAAAAACAAACGTCGAACTATAGACAACCTCAATCTCTCGTACTAGGTATATATATATATATATATATATATATATATATATATATATATATATATATATATATATATATATATATACATGCATATATATATATATGTATATATATATATATATATATATATTTTAATATATTATATATACATATATATCATATATATATATATATATATATATATGTATATATATATTTTAATATATTATATATGCATATATATCATATATATATATATATATATATATATATATATATATATATATATATATATACATATTAATATATATATATATATATATATATATATATATATATATATATATATAAAATATATATACATATATATATATATATATATATATATATATAAAAAATATATATACATATATATATATATATATATAAAATATATATACATATATATATATATATATATATATATATATATATATATATTATATATATATATTATATATACATTATATATATATATACAGTATATATTATATATATATATATATATATATATATATATATATATATATATATATTAATATACAGTGAACCCTCGCTACTTCGCGGTTCGACAATCGCGGATTCACCACTTCGCGGGGTTTTCCATAACCCATATATATATACATATCGCGGATTTTCCGGAAAATTCGAAAATACCGCGAAATCTGAAGACCCCCAAATACGATATTTTACCTGTAATTCCATTAATACTGTAATTAGTAATATCTGCTCTTACTGATTGTTCATTGCATTACATATGATATATAATTCAGCACAGAAAGAAATAAAACACGAAAAGAGAATGTGATCATACGATAATTCAGTTCGTAGTAAAATTAAATCGAACATGAAACGCAAATCAGATGCAGTCATACCATATTAGAATGGTGTGTACTGTAATGGATGTGCTTCTTTTCCATGAATCTTTTGTATGTATACGTACGTAGTACAGTACTGCAGAGAGAGAGAGAGGCGTAAAATAGCGTACGTAAAGTGTGTATTATTATTATTGTTATTATTATTATTGTTGTTGTTGTTAATAAAATTATTGTTATTATTATTATCATTATTATTATTATTATTACTGTACAGTATTATCATTATTTATTATTATTACGGTATTGTACTTAATCTACGTACGTTCAGTATGCTCGGGGCATCTTCTATGAGTAGGTAACCAACGCATCATAGTACTGTAAGACGGGTTGTGATTGGTTCAAGCGCTGATAGATGACGAATCAGAACTCAAGTTTTGTTATCTAGCCTGTGATTGGTGTTTTGCCCGCATCTTCTACCCGCAGCATCAAAGTTCTCGCGGGGCTGGATCGTTCACTCTCTGTTACCGCGTATCGCTGAGTAGACGTTCTTAAGTTTGTGAAGTTTAATCTGTGCTGTGTGCGACCTTTTTAAGTTGAACTTTTTGTTACAGTACTGTACGTAAATCCTACTGTAATGGCTCCCAAGCGTTCTGCTTCTCTTAAGGCTGGTAGTGAGCCTAAACGCCACCGAAGGATGATGACGATAGCTGAGAAGGTTACGCTTCTCGACATGTTAAAAGATGGTAGAAGTTACGCGGCCGCCGGCCGCCATTTTGGCATCAACGAATCCACCGTTCGCTATATCAAAAAGGACGAGGCGAACATTAGAAAGACGGCTGCAATCACCTTTAGCAGATCAGCGAAGCGAGTCGTTACAACGCGTAATAAAACGATCGTACGCATGGAAGGTGCTTTAGCTGTGTGGATTGCCGACTGCCGGAAGAAGAACATAGCGTTGGATACGAACACCATCCAAACAAAGGCTTTGAGTTTATATGAGAATTTTGCTGCAAAGGAACCTAAAGACGACGACGGCAACCATGCTGAAGATGATGATGATGCAGATGATCCTCAACCAGGGACATCCACTGATTCCCAGCCTCAGAAACGTTTTTCCGCAAGCAAAGGATGGTTCGCGAAGTTTCAGAAACGCTTCGCCCTGAAAAGCGTTTCCCTGCATGGGGAGTCTGCTTCCGCTGACACTGCCGCTGCTGAAACTTACGTGAACCAGACGTTCAAGAATATTATCGCCGAAGGTGGATACAAGCCGGAACAAGTCTTTAATATGGATGAGACTGGCTTGTTTTGGAAGAGAATGCCGTCACGAACTTTCCTGTTCAAAGAGGAAGCCAAAGCCTCTGGCTTTAAGGCATTCAAGGATCGCGTTACCCTCGTGATGTGTGGCAATGCTGCTGGATTTTTGTTAAAGCCGGGGCTTATTTATAAGTCGAAAAATCCTCGCGCTTTGAAAAATAAAAATAAGAATCTCCTTCCCGTGTACTGGATGCATAATCAAAAAGCATGGATTACGAAGATGCTGACCTCCAACTGGTTCCACCAGTGTTTTATCCTGCAAGTCAGTAAATATCTCTTAGAGAAGGGCTTGCCATTCAAGATCCTTCTCCTTATGGATAACGCTGGTGGACACGCAACTGACCTGTCGCATGAGGGCATTCAGGTTGAGTTCCTGCCACCCAACACCACGTCATTAATTCAACCGATGGACCAGGGGGTTATCAGGGCGTTCAAGGCCCTCTACACGAAGAATACCTTGGCGGACCTCGTTGCGTGTGTGGATGCTGCCCAAGATGACGAGGATGAAGATTTCAACTTGAAGGCGTACTGGCGGCAGTACACCATAGCCACGTGCCTGCAGAATATTCAGAAGGCACTTCAAGAGATGAAACCTGCAACCGTGAATGCGAGCTGGAAGAAGTTGTGGCCCGATATTGTTTACGACGACAAGGGATTTACTCCGTCGGAAATCCAACACTCTGCAATACGGAAATCTGTGCAGTTGGCTGCCATAATTGGAGGTGACGGGTTTGGCGACATGACGACTGAAGACGTCGACGAGTTGTTGGACTGCCATTCCCAGCCCCTAACTGACGCAGACCTCGAAGACCTGACGAAATCGGCAAGTGAGGAAGAGAGTGATACCCAGGAAGAGACCCAAGAAAATGTCGAAGAAACGGGCTTAACATTAGAACGGCTTGCCAAGGCCTGCAACCACGCGAAGGAGTTGAAAGAAATGTTGCAAGAGTGGGACGAGGATATGGTTCGCTCGATGCAATTCTGCAACAAGGTTGATGACATAATGACTCCCTACAAAATGCTCTTGGATCGAAAAAAGAAGCAGCGGCAACAACTTCCGATCACAATGTTCTTCCAGCCTCGCAAAAAAGAGCCAGTTCCTCCTGCTAGTACGCCTTCGGAAGAAATTGAAGTTTCCCAGGAAGAAGTTGAAGAGGTGTCCCAGGAAAAGACACCTCCGTCTGAAGAGACGTAAAATACTATCATTGGCTGCACAGTAGAACACATCATCAGCTTCATCATCATCATTTCTACTGTGCAGCAAATTCATCGCCATCACCATTCAAGTTTTTCTTCAACTTCTTTCGTGGTGAGTACAGTAACAATCTTTATTTTTTACTTTAATATTCTTACTGCCTGTTTTATAGTTTAGTAATGTACGTACTGTATGCATTAAGTTAAAGGGAAGGTTTTAAAAGTCTACATGTTGTAACCTATCATATTTTTTTTGTTTAAAATTTACATTTACGTACGTAAAACAATCTCTCTCTCTCTCTCTCTCTCTCTCTCTCTCTCTCTCGTAAATTGTTTTCCTGCTTTGCTACGTACAATACTGTATAATTTATATTTGTAAGGTAACATATTTTGTAAATGCTTTTACTGTAAATACTGTATGTACTGTATCATTATTTATCACTATCATCATGCGCGTTAAATGCCTTGTTTGTTCTGAGCGTGGTTGTTTACTGAGCGTACACGCCGTCGTTTCAGGCGGCGTCATAAAGAAAAACATTTCATTTGGAAGTCCTAAGAAAAATACGTAAACTAAAACATTGGTAATAAACAAATCAACATACAGTACAGTACTGTATAATCAATATAATCGATGCAAAAACTAACCTATACATATATGTGTACTGTACACTAAATGAGTTTGTTTCTTCATTATGATCAGAGATGAACGTAAACAAAACATTGGTTGCCATTTTTTATCGTGCTTTTTAGGTGTTTAGGAAACGCATGATATAAAATCGCCTTTAATATTTGTGCCTGTTTTAGTTTAGGGTGCTGTAGTACATGCATTAAGTGTTCTGTACATTAAAGGGTGGTTTGTTAACAGTACTACGTACAAGGGAAGGTTTTAAAAGTCCGAATATACATGTTAAATAAATAGGTAAATATGATGTCACTACTTCGCGGATATTCACCTATCGCGCCCGCGTCTGGAACCTATCTACCGCGATAAACGGGTTCACTGTATATATATTATATATATACATATATATATTAATATATATACTGTATATGTATATATATATATATATATATATATATATATTAATATATATATATATATATATATATATATATATATATATATATATATATATATATATATATATATATTTAAATATTAAACTTAGCCGGTGAATATATAAATAGCTGACATCTCCGACGGTCGACAGATTCCAAAAACTCGCGAGCGATCGCCATGAAGGTTGTCGGGTGTGCCCACCAGCGCCGACTATCGGCCAGATACCGCATATACTTCTCAACCAAATCAGTTCTTCTCTGTCGGTGGTCCAGACAACATTGGTTCCGCTCGCGCTTGACCTCAAGTTTTCTACCGATTGGTGAAGTTCTTGGTTTTCGTTTTATTGCTTTCGCTGTGTTGGTTTTTTGCTTCAATAAAACTCTTGAAACCCTTTTTTGATTTTTGTTGATGAACTTAGCTTTCCTTTGGATTTTCTTTGGATTTTCATAATGGCTGACCCTTCTCCTGTCTATCGTAAATGTGCGAAAGACTTTAACAAACGTCTTCCGAAAGCTTCTATCGATCCTCATACTGTTTGTGCTAATTGTCGGGGTAAATCCTGTCAATTAGGAGATCGGTGTGAGGAATGTGTGGTTTTATCGGAATTCGAGTGGTTGGAGTTTGAGAAATATACTCGGAAACTCGAAAGAGATAGGTTGAGAAGAAGCTCTTCTAGATCTATAGATTTTTCCTCTTCCCATGCCCCTGAACCTAATCCTTCTCCTGTAGTGGTAGTTCCAGAACCCCCTATTGGCACTCATGAACCTTCAATGCGTGAAATGTTATTGGCTATTCAAGCGTTGGGTGAGAAGGTCGAAACCTTGGCATCGGACAGGAACCAGCTTATGTCCGACGTTAAGCTTTTGAAGAGTCAAAGTGGTAAAGTGGAAAGTCAAAGTGGTAAAGTGGAAAGTGCGACTGTGTTTAGTGTTGCGACGGAGGGTTCGTCTGTTCGTGCTTGTCGCTTACCTAGTCCGAGACCTCTTTCAAGCTCCCCTGCACCAGGGAGAAGGAATGTCGTAGGACTTAAGGGAGTGAGAGGTGTAAACCAACGTACAGACGTTCCCTCAAAGGTATCAGACGTTGCTCCTCAAGCACGTCCTTACCATAAGACGGGAGAAACTAAATTCTCCTCGTCTTCCGATGATTTGCCTCATAAGAAACCTTGGCGTAAGGTTTCAAGACCCTTGAAATGCAAGTCAGTCCCTTTAGGACAGGTCCAGCGTCCTGGCTGTAGTCATTGGGACAGCTCTGACCGTATTCAGTCATCGGATGGCTGTTCTCCTGTTAAGCGTAAACGTGACGCTGAGTCCGAGGGTCTCGTTCGGTGCGATGACTTGCATGCACAGACGTTGCCGACGTCACGGCCCGTTTCGACTCCCGTTGACCCGAAGTGGAATGTCTTACAAGACATGCAGTTGAAACTTTCATCCTTAATGAAAGTTTATGAGCATGACCAGGTTCGTAAAGATCCTTTGCTTGCGGTTCGCCAGTCCGGCAAGCGTGTCTCAGGTCTTCAACCGCCTAAGCGAGATTTGTCTCGTCCTTTTGACGTTAGCGCTAATGTTATTGGTGCTGTTAAACGTAACTCTGATCGTGTTCCTCATCAGTCACGTCAGTTACATGACGTGGAACGTCATTTTCCGCAGTCTCAGGGTGACGTTCAGCAGCAGTCACCGCAGTCTCGACGTGACGTTCGTCGGCCGACTCCGTTGTCCCGACGTGACGTCGAACGACAGTCGCCGCGGTCGGGTGTTGTTTATCAACCTCAAGACCTGCAGTCTGTGCGGTCCCGACGTGATGTCGAACATCAGTCGCCACAGTCTGTTGTTGTTTGTCAGCCTCAAGACTTTCAGTCTTTGCAGTCTCGACGTGACGTCGTTACCTCTGCTTTTGCTGCGGCTCCTTCGCATATTGATATAGCCTGTCAATCGTTGCCTCCTCGGCATTCTTCTCCGTGTCGCGAGACTTTGCCTTTGTCGGATGATGTTCCTACGGAAGAGGAAGTTGTTGATCCCCTTCTTGCTGATGTTCCTTTGGGGACTCTTTCGGATGGAGAGGAGCCTAGGGTTGCTTAGCGATCCCTTGACTTTAAAAAGATAATGCTTATCTTTAAGGATCTGTTTCCCGATCATTTTGTTTCTGCTGCTCCTCGTTCACCTCCTTCTGAGTTCACGCTGGGCGTGACTTCTTCGACTCCGTCGTTCACGAAGTTGGTGCTCTCTTGTGCGAGCGTCTGGTATGACACGGGAGAAGTTCTCGGCTTGGGGGTGCCTGCCTCTGCCCAGGGAGACTTCTCAAGCCTTGTAGACTCCTCGTCGTCTGGCCATGAGACGCTCGAAGGTTTGCTGGTCCTCTACAGATCTGGATCATCTCCTTAAAGGAATTTTCCGTGCCTTCGAGGTTGTCAATTTTTTGGATTGGTCCCTGGGAGCCTTGAATAGGAAAGTCTCGTCAGCGGACCGGGATGTCTCTATTCAGATAATGTCGTGCATGGACAAGGCAATAAGGGATGGCTCTAATGAACTAGCTGCTACGTTCACAGCAGGAGTTCTTAAGAAGAGAGAGACTCTGTGTTCTTTTCTTTCTGCAGGGGTCACTCCTTGTCAGAGGTCAGAACTTCTCTTTGCGCCCTTGTCTTCTGCTTTGTTCCCTCAACAGCTTATTATAGATATCGCAGTGTCTCTTGTACAGAAGGACACTCATGATTTAATGGCCACGTCTGCTCGTAAGGCTTTACCTTCGTCCTATCATGTCAGCAGACCTAAGTTTGACACGCCAGCGGCAAGGTTTATCCCGCCTTTTCGTGGCAGAGCTCCCAGTAGGGGAGGCTCTCGTGCCGATAGCAAGCGAGGCAAGAAGAGAGGATCTAAATCCTCCCGTGGCAGAGTCTGACTGCCCACGTCCTCAGACAGCAGTAGGTGCCAGATTGACCAACTTCTGGCAGGCCTGGGAGAAGAGGGGTGCAGACCGGGAGTGTTTTGTTGCTGAAGGAGGGTTAAAAAATTCCTTTTGTACGAAGACCTCCTCTGGTGAAAGTTCCGATAGACCTCTCTCCCAGGTATTGAGAGGAGACAAAGAGACAGGCGTTACATCTTCAGGTGTGTCTGTTGTTAGAAAAGGGGGCGGTGGTGAAAGTCTCGGACCTTCAATCCCCGTCTCTTCCTGGTTCCGAAGAACACAGGAGGTTGGAGGCCAGTGCTGGATGTAAGTGCTCTCAACGTGTTTGTTGTAAAAACAAAGTTCACGATGGAGACCACCAAATCCGTTTCGGCAGCAGTCAGAGAGGGCGACTGGATGGTCTCTCTCGACTTGCAGGATGCGTACTTCCACATTCCGATACATCCAGACTCTCAACATTATCTGAGGTATGTGTACAGGAAGGTGGTGTATCAATTCCGAGCACTGTGCTTCGGCCTCAGCCCTGCTCCTCTTGTTTTTACGAGGCTCATGAGAAATGTAGCAAAGTTCCTACATTTATCGGGGATCAGAGCCTCCCTGTATTTGGACGACTGGTTACTCAGAGCGTCATCCCATCATCGCTGTCTGCAGGACCTACAGTGGACTTTGGATCTTGCGAAAGAGTTAGGCCTCTTGGTGAACATGGAGAAGTCACAACTGACTCCATCCCAGACCATTCTCTATTTGGGGATGGAGATACAGAGTCGAGTTTTTCGGGCTTTTCCGTCTGCCAACAGGATCGAGCAGGCTTTGCTCAAAGTCCGTCTCGTGCAAGAGAAAAACCGTTGCTCTGTGAGAGATTGGATGAGCCTCCTGGGGACGCTTTCGTCTCTGGAACAGTTTATCTCTCTAGGGAGACTCAACCTGCGCCCTCTCCAGTTCCACCTAGACGCCCATTGGAACAAGGAGAAGACTTTAGAGACGGTCTCGATTCCAATCTCCGATCCAGTCAAGACTTGCCTAGCTTGGTGGGACAGCAATATAAGACTTCGGGAAGGTTTTTCTCTGGCAGTCAAGAACCCAAACCATGTGTTGTTTTCAGACGCATCGGATTTGGGTTGGGGGGCGACTCTGGACAATCTGGAATACTCGGGTCTTTGGTCCGCAGACCAGAGGAGTCTTCACATAAACTGCAAAGAGCTGTTAGCAGTCCATCTGGCGCTAAGGAGTTTCGAGAGTCCGATTCGAAACAAGGTGTGGTGGAGGTGAATGCAGACAATACCACGGCCTTGGCTTACATCTCGAAGCAAGGAGGCACTCACTCCCACTCTCTTTTCGTCATCGCAAGGGACCTTCTCATTTGGTCAAAAGATCGAAACATCTCTCTTTTGACGAGGTTCGTCCAAGGGAAGTTGAATGTCTTGGCGGACTGTCTCAATCGAAGAGGTCAGGTGATTCCCACGGAGTGGACGCTCCACAAGGATGTGTGCGAGAGACTTTGGATGACTTGGGGTCAACCCACCATCGATCTCTTTGCGACCGCGTTGACAATAAGGCTCCCGACTTATTGCTCTCCGGTCCCAGATCCAGAGGCGGCCCACATAGACGCTTTTCTTCTGGACTGGTCTCACCTGGACGTTTATGCCTTTCCACCTTTCAAGATCCTAAACAAGGTGCTGCAGAAGTTCGCCTCTCACGAAGGGACCAGGTTGACGTTGGTTGCTCCCCTCTGGCCCGCGAGAGAGTGGTTCACAGAGGTACTTCTATGGCTGGTAGACGTTCCAAGAAGTCTGCTGTTGCGTATGGATCTCTTGCGACAGCCTCACGTAAAGAGATTTCATCAAAGCCTCCCCGCGCTTCGTCTAACTGCCTTCAGACTATCGAATGACACTAGAGCTCGAGGGTTTTCGAAGGAGGCAGCTAGAGTGATCGCGAGGGCTAGAAGATCCTCTACCATCAAGATCTATCAGTCAAAATGGGAGGTATTTAGAGACTGGTGCAAGTCCTCCTCTATTTCCTCTTCCAGTGCCTCTGTAGCGCAGATTGCGGATTTTCTGCTTTATCTGAGAAACGGTCGCTCCCTCTCTGCATCCACCATTAAAGGCTACAGAAGCATATTAGCTTCTGTTTTCAGGCATAGAGGTTTGGATCTTTCTAATAACAAAGATCTCCAAGACCTGCTTAAGTCTTTCGAGACTTCCAAGGAGCGTCATATTTCGACTCCTGCTTGGAACTTGGACGTGGTCCTACAGTTCCTTATGTCAGACAGGTTTGAACCGTTAAATTCAGCCTCCCTGAAGGATTTTACCCTCAAGACACTGTTTTTGGTGTGCTTGACTTCGGCTAAAAGGGTTAGTGAGATACATGCTTTTAGCAAGAACATCGGCTTCTCCGCTAATAAAGCAGTATGTTCTCTTCAACTTGGTTTTTTGGCCAAGAATGAACTTCCGTCTTGTCCTTGGCCTAAATCATTCGAAATCCCCAGTCTTTCTGAGATTGTGGGGAATGAAGTTGAAAGAGTGCTTTGCCCCGTTAGAGCTCTTAAATTTTTTTTTATCCTGAACTAAACCGCTACGAGGTTGTTCAGAGGCTTTATGGTGCTCCGTTAAAAAGCCCTCTTTGCCCATGTCTAAGAATGCGTTATCTTATTTTATTAGACTTTTGATTCGGGAGGCACACTCTCATTTAAGTGAGAAGGATCGTAATTTACTTAAAGTCAAGGCTCATGAAGTTAGAGCGATAGCAACTTTGGTAGCGTTTAAGCAAAATAGATCCCTTAAAAGTATTATGGACGCGACCTTTTGGAGAAGCAAGTCGGTGTTCGCTTCATATTACTTGAAAGATGTCCAGACTCTTTATGAGGACTGCTACACACTGGGACCATTCGTAGCAGCGAGTGCAGTAGTGGGTGAAGGTTCTACCACTACATTCCCTTAATCCCAATATCCTTTTAATCTACTCTTGAAATTTTTAATCTTGTTTTGGGTTGTACGGGAGACTAAGAAGTCTTTCGCAATCTTTTTGATTTGGCGGGTGGTCAAAATATTGTTTCTTGAGAGCGCCCAGATTAAGGGTATTGATGAGGTCCTGTTATAGGGGTGTTCACCCTGGATATAGCAGCTCCTGGGAGTCTTTCAGCATCCTAAGAGGATCGCTGGGCTTCGTGAGGATAGCGAACTAATGAGGCAGAGTAATCATCAGAGTCAGCTTCCTTATCAGGTACCTATACTTAAGTTTGTTTTTTGAATATTTGTCAAAAACTCTTGAGCATATACGCCTTTATTGTTTTAATACTGGTCTCTACCCACCACCATGGGTGTGAATCAGCTATTTATATATTCACCGGCTAAGTTTAATATTTAGAAATGATATTTTCAATTTAAAATAAATTTTTGAATATACTTAACCGGTGAATATATAATATTAAAGGCCCTCCCTTCCTCCCCGATAGAGACCCTACGGACTGAGAAGAACTGGTTTGGTTGAGAAGTATATGCGGTATCTGGCCGATAGTCGGCGCTGGTGGGCACACCCGACAACCTTCATGGCGATCGCTCGCGAGTTTTTGGAATCTGTCGACCGTCGGAGACGTCAGCTATTTATATATTCACCGGGTAAGTATATTCGAAAATTTATTTTAAATTGAAAATATCATATTAAAATATATATATATATATATATATATATATATATATATATATATATATATATATATATATATATATATATAATATATATATATATTTATATACAGTGATACCTCGGTACTCGACCATAATCCGTTCGAGATCCGTGTTCGACCTCCGATTTGTTCGAGTACCGAATTTTTTTTCCCCATAAGAAATAATGGTATATATTCTATTCCGTTCCCAAGCACTCGAACAGGCCCAAAATATTAATAAAACGTGTACCTAAACAACAATAATTATCTAAATGTGTATGAAATTGGTCAGAAAATCCTATAAAACAATTTTAAACCATTTACTGTACTAAAATAAAACAATTTTAAACCATTTTCTGTACTGTAGTGAACATACCTTTGAGCAGCGGTTCGATGGCATACAGGGATGGATGTGGAGAGGATGGAAGGGGGAGGTTACTGCTTGGAAGGAGAGTCCCCTTCCATGATGTGGCGGGGTAGTTCTCCTTCAGGAGTTGTTTCTCTCTCCAATGAAAGGGTGGGCAGATCTATTTCAGGGGTTTCTTCTCTTCTTTGTCTCTTCTTTGGAGGAGAAACAGGCTTTGATGTAGCAGCTTTCTTTTCTTTTGTGAAAAACTGGTCTATTGTTAATTGTTTCTTCCTCCTCTGCAGTATTCTTCGAAAATGATACATGACACTATCATTAAACATATGCACTGCCCGGTTTGCTACTGCAATTTCTGGGTGGTATTTTTCAGCAAAAGCCTGCACATCTGCCCACTTGGAACAAATTTCATTGATGAGAGAACTTGGAACATCCTCCCTTACCTCATCCTCTTCTGAAGATTCCTGCTCCACAATCAGATCCTGCTGCTGTTGTTGTTGCAGGTGCAACAATTCCTCCACAGTCAACTCGGTAGAATGGCTTTCTACAAGCTCATCAATATCATCCTTGTCGACCTCAAGCCCCAAACTCCTGCCCATGACAACAATTTCCTCAACGACATCAGTGTCATCAGAAATTACAGGGGTAGCAGTGCTTGGACCCGCCTCTGGTTGGAAACCTTCAAACTCCCTCTCTGTGACACATGATGGCCACAGCTTACGCCAGGCAGAGTTCAATGTCCTATAGGTCACACCTCGCCAAGCTTGGTCAATCATGTTAACAGAGTTGAGGATGCTGAAGTGTTCCTTCCAGAATTCCTTTAGGGTCAACTTCGTGTCACTGGTCACTTCAAAACACTTTCTGAAAAGGGCCTTGGTATAGAGTTTTTTGAAGTTTGAAATGACCTGTTGGTCCATG
>NC_090728.1:67937539-67975039 GCF_036898095.1 Palaemon carinicauda | reverse complement strand
AAAACTAACCTATACACAGATGTGTAAATGCATTTGTTTCTTCATTATGATCAGAGATAAACGTAAACAAAACATTGGTTGTCATTTTTTATCGTGCTTTTTGGCGTGTTTAGGAAACGCATGATATAAAATCGCCTTTAATATTTGTGCCTGTTTTAGTTTAGGGTACTGTAGTACATGCATTAAGTGTTCTGTACACTAAAGGGTAGTTTGTTAACAGTACTACGTAAAGGGAAGGTTTTAAAAGTCTGAATATACATGTTAAATAAATAGGTAAATATGGTGTCCCTACTTCGCGGATTTTCAGCTATCTCGGTCGGGTTTGGAACCTATCTACCGCGATAAACGAGGGTTCACTGTATATATATATATATATATATGTGTATATATATAACTAAATATAACTAAATGGTGATTGAATAGGTTGCAAAGCACATAAAGGCATAGGCCTACCCATTATTTTATTACCATCGATTTGCAGCTAATTGCCATAACTTTCATTTATTTAATTTATTTTTGCTCTCCGAAACACCTCCCAATAAATTTTTGAATACTTATGGCTGGAAACGAACAACTGAACGTGTACCTTTTCAGGAACTGATGAAAAATGGTGTAATCTTGGGTGAAGACGCTTGAACCGCCACATTTTTTAAAATATGAAACATACCAGGTTTCAATTTGCCGCGGGAACCTCTTCCTGCTAACCGCGCCGCTAGTCGCATTTGGTGTGTCCGAGCAAGGTAAAGGCAAGAAATCTCGGCGAGGACAAACACTCTTGGGAGGGCAATCCCCTGACCATTCGACCGGTGGAGGGATGCCTTATGTGTAGGTGGCAGAGGTGGATGTATTACGGAGCCTAGCCTTGGTCAACTTCCGTATTAAGAAACGGATATATTGTCCCTTTCATTGACTCCCCCTCCACTGACTCAAAGTCCAACTGCAACGAGGTCCTATGCTAAGGGATCGGCAAAGGACCAGGGCCTACGGGCCGAAGTTAGGACCATGCTAGAGAAGGGCGTTCTCCAGGAGGTCCCCGGAGGGTCTCCAGGCTTTTACAGTCGCTTATTTCTTGTAGTAAAGGCGTTTGGACGCTGGAGACCCGTGATAGATCTCTCAGCTCTGAACAGGTTTGTTCTACAGACTCCGTTAAGAATGGAGACAGCACAAACGGTCAGACAGGCTGTCAGACCAAACGACTTCTTGATCTCGGACCTGAAAGAGGTGTACTTCTAGATCCCAATACGTACGTCTTCAAGGAAGTACCTGCGGTTTACTATGGACAATCAGATATACCAATTCAAAGGGCTGTGTTTCGGCCTGTCCACAGTACCTCAGGTGTTCACAAGACTCTTCACTCTAGTGCCACTTGGGCACATAAGAATGGCATTCGTCTTCTTCGATACCTAGACGATTGGCTAGTTCTAGCAGACTCGAAGGAGACCCTTCTCTTCCATCGAGAAAAACTTCTAGCTTTCTGTCAGGATCCTGGCTTTCTATCAGAAACTGCATATCCTGATAAATCGCGAGAAGTCTCATCAACAACCGGTCTAAGATATGGTATATATAGGGATGAGAATTGAGACCACACTATGCAAGGTCTTCCTGTGTAAGGAGAGAGTGAAGAGACTGAAAGAGGTAGCCCAGGACTTCCTTGCGAGAGACCAACTGCCAGCACATCGATGGCAGAAACTGTTAGGACACCTAACTTCTCTTGATAAGTTGGTTCCTCACTGCCGTCTCTGCATTCGGTCACTTCAGTGGCAGCTGAAGAGCTTTTGGTCTTAGCACACAGACCCACCGGACACTCAAGTGCCGATGGGAATCGAGCAAAAGAGGGACCTGAGCGCGTGGGTGTTAGACACCAGCCTGCTCAAGGAAGTAGACATCCCCTCTCCTCCCTAGATTTGATGCTCTTCACGGATGCATCAAAAGAAGGGTGGGGGTCTCATCTGTTACACCTGACAGCATCTGGGCTTTGGTCTGAATCCAAAAAGGCAGTGCCACATCAACCTCTGGAAATGAAAGCCTCTTTTCTGGCTTACAAGTATTTCCATCAACTCCTTTCAGGACACCACATAGTGCTGATGAGCGACAACACTACGGCGGTAGCCCACATAAACTAACAAGGAAATACCTTTTCACAGCTCGTATACCAATTAGCTGTAGAAATCCTCAGATGGATGGAAGACAACTCTGTAACCTTAACAACCCGCTTCATCTCTGGCAAACCGAACGTGGTGGCGGATAGTCTGAGCAGGAGGATTCAGATAGTGGGTACCGAATGGTCTTTAAATCAACAGATAGCCAACAAAGCTTGACTTTGGGGGATTTGCTGACAATAGACATATTCGCGACGTCTCTCAACTGGGAACTTCCGGTGTACTGCTCTCCAGTACTGGACCCACAGGCATTTTGGCAGGACACCTTCCAACATCCATGTGATAACATGGAGGTCTACGTGTAATATTAGCTATCTTCTACCTGGCAAGGAGGAAGGGATGGCACCTATCAGCAGTTCACCTACAAGGGTTCTGCGATGTGACGGCAGACACTCAATCCAGGTGAAAGCCCATAGAGACAGAATGGTCCCTAGACGCAGACTCATTCTCCTTCATCTCGGAAAAAGTTCCGGAACTGCAGATCGACCTCTTCGCAACGAGCGACAAGAAACTACCTCGTTACGTAGCCCCTTATATGGACCCTGAAGAAAGGGCGATGGACGCCATGTCCCTCGACTAGAACAGGAGGAATTGCATTTACCTGTTTCCACCAACCAATCTCCTGCTAAGAGTCCTCGACAAGCTAAGATCCTTCAGAGGGACATCAGCAGTAGTGACCCCCAAGTGGCCCAAAAGCTATTGATTCCCTCTAGTCCTAGAGCTGAAACTGAAGCTGTTTCCTCTGCTGGATCCAGTACTATCTCAATTGGTTCAGAAGTCGACTGTCTACGCTTCATCCTCAAGAACCAACAACCTACATCTCATGATTTTCTTGCCCTAGCTGCGAACAAAAAGTTTGGAATCTCGAAGGACAAAGTTGACTTGATCGAAGAGTACAAGTCAAGTTCGACTGGGAGACAATATGAATCGTCATGGAAGAAATGGGTTTCCTAAGTGAAAACAAGGAAACCGACAGAGATATCGATAAATTCCTGTCTCGTATTCTTCATATACCTACACGAACAAGGCCTGGCCTCTACTACAAATACTTTGTGTAAGTTGGCCCTGGCTAGTGAAGTCTTTAATAAGATCCCAAAAGCATGCGCTAGACTCAAGCCAGCAACCCCACCAACGCCCATCACGTGGTCTTTGGACAAAGTCTTGCACTATGCTTCGAACTTAAACAATGAGGATTGTACTCTAAAGGATTTAACACGGAAAGTCATTTTTCTGTTTGCAATAGCCTCAGGGTCTAGAGTTATTGGAATAGTGGCCTTATCCAGAAACGAAGGCCATATTCAGTTCCTAGACACAGGAGAACTGAACCTCTTTCCTGATCCTGCCGTTCTTGCCAAGAATGAGCTACCCACTAAGAGGTGGGGTCCTTGGAGAATCTGCCCACTGAAGGAAGATGCCTCTCTGTGCCCAGTAGAGTGTCTTAAGGTCTATCTTCGAAGAACTTCAGACCTCGAGGGAGGACAGCTCTTCAGAGGCGAAACCTCTGGATCAAACCTATCTTTAAGACAACTGAGAGCGAAGCTCACCTTCTTTATTCGCAGAGCGGATCCTGACAGTACACCCGCAGGTCACAATCCTAGTAAAGTTGCTTCTTCGTTGAACTTCTTACAACATATGGACTTTGAAAGACTCTGCTTATACACTGGGTGGAGATCATCCAGGGTCTTCTACAAACATTATGCAAAGCAAGTACAAGAAATAAAACATTTTGTGGTGGCGGCGGCTAGTGTCATTAAACCCGTCCTCTAGTGCTGCGATGAACAGTGGACTGTTTTGAGACTTTACAGTGCATTGGGTGCACCTACCCTCTAGTGCAAATCACAGTGATGATTAACATATTGTTCCATATACAGTAGGGTCCCGAATTATGCGAGAATTTGGTCGATGAATGACCTCGTATAAATGGAAAATTGCAGATTTCGAAACACACAACTAACAGAAATAATTACATTTGGCCATGGCAACCGGCAACTTGCTTATTCAAACGTGTTTACTACACTTTTCCATTACTTTCTTTGTACTGTACTGTATTTCTTTATAATATCAAATTGTTCTTGTAAATAAATCAAACATTTAATATACTTTAAAGTTCTAATAACTTGAAAAATGGTTAAAATTACAACCAGGATGGGTGTAAACACTGTATATTTCCCGTTATAACATGACTCA
The DNA here is from genome assembly GCF_036898095.1 of Palaemon carinicauda. Lineage (NCBI taxonomy): Eukaryota > Metazoa > Arthropoda > Malacostraca > Decapoda > Palaemonidae > Palaemon > Palaemon carinicauda. Next base: position 67,970,693 of record NC_090728.1, on the reverse strand, counting down.
AAATACAGACAAATTTTAATGTTTGTCATATCTATTGTTTAAGACAACTGGTGAATAGCAAAACCATCACTCTATAGACTAGCTTTTGTTGTATGATTGAAAATCCAAAATTATCAAAATAAAGGCGATTTTATATCATGCGTTTCCTAAACACGCCAAAAAGCACAATAGAAAATGACAACCAATGTTTTGTTTACGTTTATCTCTGATCATAACGAAGAAACAGACGCATTTACTCATCTGTGTATATAATAATGTACAAGAAATGTAGAGCACAGTTCCGTCGTGCCATGAAAGAAGCAAGGCGCCAGTCATGGATGTCTTTTGTTTCCTCTATTAACAGTAGAACACCACCATCTTCTGTGTGGAGGAAAGTAAAAAAGATAGCTGGCAAATTCACCCCCAACCCACCACCAGTGTTGAAGGTGAATGGCCAGTATGTAACTGAAGCAAATGAAGTTAGCAATGCCCTGGCTAATCATTTTTCAAATGTATCCAGCAAGTGTGAAGGAGCCCCTGGTCACCAGTATAGGAGCACTGAAGAAAAGAAAATTTTAAATTTTGCAACAAGAAGGGAAGAGTCGTATAATTCTCCTTTCACTGAAAGAGAATTTGATTCCGCACTTGCTCATTGCAACGATACAGCCCCTGGACCCGATGGAATTCCATATGCAATGATTAAACATGTACATTTTAATACAAAGCTATTTATTTTAAGCATTATTAATAGAATATGGCATGATCATAGCTACCCAAGTGTTTGGGAACTAGCCATTATTTTAGCCTTTTTAAAACCCGGTAAAGACAAGTTTTTAGCAGCAAACTATCGTCCTATTGCATTGACATCTTGTTTATGTAAAATCATGGAGAAGATGGTCAATGCAAGGCTGATATGGTACCTTGAAAAGAAAGGTATTTTATCACCGATTCAATGTGGATTCCGAAAAATGCACTCAACGACTGATGTGTTGATACGACTTGAGTCATCTATTTGTGAAGCCTTTGCTTCCAAACAGCACCATGTTACAGTATTTTTTGACCTTGAAAAGGCATATGATACCACATGGAGATATGGTATACTTAAAAGAATCCATGAGTGCGGATTGAGAGGTGAGCTACCACTATTCATCCAGTCATTTCTTTCACGTAGAGTTTTTCAAGTGAGAGTGGGGGAAACTCTATCAGAGAGTAAGTGCCAGGAAGAAGGAGTTCCTCAGGGTAGTGTGCTGAGTGTAACCCTTTTTGCACTAGCAATTAATGGAATATCCTCAGCCATTCCCCAGGATGTTCTCTCAACACTATTTGTGGATGATCTCTCAATATCATTTGCTGGCACTAGAATGGCAATGGTTGAGAGAAAAATCCAACTCTTTATTGATAAAATTATCCAGTGGGCTGACATGAATGGATTTAAGTTCTCGACAAGTAAAACTACCATTGTCCATTTTTGTCGTATCCGGGGAGTACATCCAGACCCGGATATATACATTAAAGGTCAACGGATACCATGTGTATCGGAAACCAAATTTTTAGGTTTGATATTTGACTGTAGACTTACATGGGTTTCTCACCTAAAAGCGCTAAAAGCTAAATGTGTTGAAGCTCTGAATATCTTAAAAGTATTGTCCCATACATCATGGGGGGCAGACCGCAATACTATTTTAAAATTATACAAGGCCTTGATTTTTTCCAAAATTAGTTATGGTTGTGAGGTATATTCTTCAGCCACCCCAAGCCGGTTAAAAATATTAGACTCGATACATCATGCAGGTATTAGATTATCTACTGGAGCTTTTAAAACCTCGCCTATCCCAAGTCTCCTTGTTGATGCTGGAGAGTTACCTCTAGACCTTTACCGAATGTCTTCCATTCTTCGGTATTGGTTTAGATTGCAAAGACTCCCTAGCTCTCTAGCCTTTCAGACTGCAAGCCTTGTAAGACACGCATCATACTTTGAGTTGCACCCAAAATCTCCTCAACCTTATGGCTTTCGGGTGAAACGATTTTTAAATAGTCTGGATATAATTAGAAATAAGGTACTTCCATTCAAGGTATCATCAACGCCTCCATGGAAATTACCTGACATATCTTTTTGTAAATACTTTATTGGAGTTAAGAAGAATATGACTGACTTAGAATCCAGGTCTCTTTTTATGGAACATGTCGAAGAACATAGGGGATCGACTTTTATATATACTGATGGCTCCAAATCTGATGCTGGCGTTGGATTTGGAGTACATAGTAATGATTTTAATTGTAGAGGTGCACTTCCTCTAACAGCTTCCATATTTACTGCCGAACTGTATGGCATATTAACCGCTATTGAGAAAATAGCTTTGGAAAAGGAGGGTAATTTTACAATTTTTAGTGATGCAAGGAGTGTTCTTCAAGCTTTAGAAGTTTTTAATTCTAGTAACCCTCTAGTTTTAAAGATTTTAGAATGGCTTTTTATTATTGGACGGAAAGGTATAACTGTTCGATTTTGTTGGGTTCCAGCACATGTAGGTGTGTCTGGGAATGAGAAGGCAGATTTACTGGCGAAGAATGCGGCATCCGAGTTGCTACCAAGGAGGTATCCCATTCCATGTAACGATCTCCTACCTTACATCAAGAAATTGCTTTGTGATAAATGGCAACAGCACTGGGACAGTCAAGACGGCAATAAAATGAGGGAAGTAACAAATATCATATCACCTTGGAGGTATAACATGATTCCCCGAAAATGGGAGACGACTCTTTGTCGTCTCCGTATTGGTCACACACGGTTGACACACGAGTTTCTGCTGAAGGGCCAACACCAACCGTATTGCGAGGACTGCTTAGTACCTTTAACAGTGAGGCATTTGTTGACCGAATGCCCTAATTTTACTAACTTGAGAAATAGATATCTGTTTGAGGCTCGAGGTGAGGATGGCAGGTTTATCCTTGCCAAGATTCTTGGACATGATGTGTCTTACTATGCGAGCGGAATTTTTAGATTTATTTCAGAAGCAGGTCTTCTGAAAACTATTTAACTATTTTTATGGTTTTAATCGAATTCTCTTTTAATTTTCATATACAGTAAATGGTATCGGCGTCAATGACCTTAGATGTCAGGATGCCAGAAAACTTTCAATCAATCAATCAATCATCTGTGTATAGGTTAGTTTTTGCATCCACAGCAATCTTACCAATATTGATTATATGTTGATTTTGTTATTACCAATGCTCTACTTAATTTTTTTTCTAAGAACTTCCAAATAAATGAAGTGAATGCCATTTATATAATGTTTTTCTTTATGACGCCGCCTGAAACGGAAACCTTCCATTTGTTAACGCTCCATCTTCGATCATAATAAACAAACGAACGCATTAAACACACATGATCAAAGTGATAACTAATGATATTACAAACATTTAATAAACATTATGTTATTACAAATATTTTACTTACCGTATCCATATAAATTCCTAAATTCGTAGCAAAGCTGGAAACCTTTTTTTTCCTTATGCGTTTAATCCACAATAGCAAACTGCCGCTAATGACAGAATGATAATTTACGATAATTCTAAACTGTTACAAAAGATAATTGTCCTTTCCATATCCAAAATACTTTTCCTAACTTCAGTTAGGAAAACCATATGCAAAAATGGTAAAAGAAGAAAGTACTAGGCCTATTTTTAAAGTCATCGAACAATTAGGTTACCGCTATTACGTTCGATGTGAGAGAGAGAGAGAGAGAGAGAGAGAGAGAGAGAGAGATGGTTTTAAATGTACTAAACAATAAATATAGTTTATAACACATTGGTCCTTATGTAATAACTGTATTGATGGTTTGAATAAATTAAGAAATGGTGTAAACAATTCTTTAACGTATTCGTACGCGCATATTCGTGAGAGCGGAAGCTAGACATCAGCTGATCTAATCACAGCCAAAAGTAAAACAAAAAGAAGTCAGTAATACTCGATTTTTAAAACACTCGAAATTTAAAAACCCAAGTACATGTTTTATTATAGCGCAATTGACTATTTAAAGAGTAAAAATTTTCTGGAATAGAATGGTATTTCCTAAAAAATAGTGGTTTGCTGACGAAATCGGATACCGTATTTTAAGCTATGATTGAAATGGATGTATACATGGTATAATTTTTTTTGTTTTGTATTTAATTGACACTTTAAGAAAACAGATTTTGGTTTCTTCATCTATTAGTAAGTATTGTATAACACGAGAGAGAGAGAGAGAGAGAGAGAGAGAGAGAGAGAGAGAGAGAGAGAATCAGCTGTTGTAATAGAGTGCCGTGTTTTTGTTTCGTGTACCTCCTGAAACGAGGAATTGATCGCCACAACTAACAATTGTCATGTTAATTTCATTCTTAAACTCAAGTTGCCATATGTTAACTAGGGTTTTATTTCTTACGAGAGAGAGAGAGAGAGAGAGAGAGTGAGAGAGAGAGAGAGAGAGAGAGAGGGAGAGATTTTTATTTTACCATCTACTCTACAAAAGTAATCTTTGCAAATCAAATGTGTACTGTTTAAAATATGACAAAATATTGCCGACTCGTTACCGTAGTTTAGGCTATTCACTGCCGATAAACGAACCCAGTCTACTCGTGAAAACCTTGAACGCCCGGAGGGAAAAATAAGGCTTTTATATATACTGTACTAAACAAAAATTATGCTTTAATATACCATCATTAACACTACCATTACAATTATCGTAAGGTTGGAGAAAGATAATGATTGCCGAGAACGTAACCACAATTCTGTTTACATTTTGTCAGCTGGACTCGCACAGTTAACAGTTGATTTCATTGTTGATGTGGAATTTTATCCTTAAATAGGCTATTCATTATGAAATTATGTTAATAAGATGTAATGTTAATATTGTTTTGTAAAATTTATTATAAATCACCGTATTTAGGGCTACCAATATGCTTAGAAAGACCATAGATTTGATACATTTTATAGTGCTTGACTCGCAGACTTTGAACAGTTTCGCAGATACAGAAAATTTATTTTTGAAAAATAGAGGTTGCATAAAAGGGGAATCGTATAATTCGAACACGCATAATTCGGGACCCTACTGTAGGTGCATATCTGACCAATAACACCAGTGCCGAGTGAATGTTTGCGTCACAGTGTTTATGCATTTCCGAACATCTGAACATGTCAGATAGATTTGGTTTCACATCTCCAGTGAGTGGCGTTAATCCGATAATGTATTTATATATATTTTTTCTACACGAGAAAATATGGACCTTGATGTGTTGTAATGCTGGATCAGATTCATACTCTGTTGTAACTACACGATAAATTAGTTTAAAAATAAAATACAAAAACGTATTTGCGTCTTATTACTGCTACCTCAGTTACAGACTAATAAACTATAGTAGAGTTTTATTTAATCCCTGTAAAGGGCTTATAACTTGAAATCAGGATAAAGATTTCCGAAAGAACGAATCTTACAATCTCATGGTAAGTAAAAAGGTAAGCTCTAAAGTTTTCCCTTTCTGTTCTTACGGAAATACAAACCTTGAATCCTTATCGTCGATATCGACATTTTCCCTGCTGGGGGCAGAAAGCACTAAACCAGCTCCAGGCTTAGTGGAAATGACAGATCTCTGGAATTTCACATACAGGTCTAGTAGACCAAATAAGGAAATCTATTCAAGGTGGAAGGCACATACACAAACCCACAGCTAATAGTAATTTAAAGACAATTGTCTAGTATGCTTTCATCAGGACGACATGGCCCGAGCCCAAAAACAGATTTTGACCAAAGTGAAAAATCTATTTTTGGTGAGACTGCCATGTCGTCCTGATGGACCCACCCTTTTGCTAACCCTTCCCAAAATTACTTTATCGCGTTCATTTCTGCTTAACGACAAGAAAAGGAATGGCGTTACGGTAGTAGTAGGGATGGAGGTCCACTGGGTACCTATAACGGCACCCCCCTTCTTTTTCCACTCTTCCCCCTTACATCAAAGAGTTAAATCTATTCGGGGTGAAGATTTCTATGTGTCGTATCTAGAATATGTCCCTTGATATTATGCGATATCCTTTATTGGATACTCGCGCTAGGAGTTAGAATCCTGGAGACCTTCGGTTTAATTCTCTGGGCGTATCACTGTAGCAAATATCCCTTAAAAAGCTATCTAAAGGAACCTTCCATCAGGACTACATGGCCCGAGCCCAAAATTTTTTTCAAAAGTTTACCTCTCGGTTCAGCACCCGAAGCAACAGGTGTTGCATCACTTTGATGCACATCACTTGGACAAGTTTCATCTACAAATAACATTGCAGATGTACCTTCCTCATCAGATAGCACTAATGAAAGTTCATCATCACTATCAACGAACAAACCCACTATTTCGCTAATATTTCAAGGAGTTTTATAATATGTAACGACGAACAATGAAAATCCCACTTGGTCCTGTTTACTTTCTCTACCAATTGGAGTGAGTAGTGTTGCCTTGTCTTCAATTTCCCGTTTTCTTTTTTCATTGAACGTTGAATGTTTCTTACAGCAGCTAAATGCCTTATTGAATTTTTCCTCTTAGGCATGATTGATGTTTATGAGTAAGAATACTGTATAAAATGTGATACAAAAAGGAAAAATAACTGAAATATATCTCACAAGCACAAAAGTAATACACCTCTCTGTTACTGATCGAAGCACTTATACGATATGATTGAGAAACTCATTAATTGACGCTATCGATGCCGTCGGGAAAAATGTCGTTCGGTAGCCCATAAAATAAATATAAAATCCAATGAATGGGGAAAAAAAACTGTCGGCTGTCACCTGATGTCTGACAGCTGAAACACGGAATTTGACAGTGTCACATGGGGACAATAAATTGCCATTTTTATGATTATTATACTTTGGATTGCTTTCATCCTTTCGTCTGGCAACAGCAGGGACCCTTACCTCTTTGAAAATGGCGAAATCTTATTTTGGCGAAATTTTCACGAAATTGCTAAATTTACAGGCTGCTTAATCTTTGAACTGAACGGAGTGAAAATTTCATCCTCTCCTACTTTGAAACTTAGAGTGATCTTGCCATCAGTTGGAAGTCAGCCCACCCCCATGGAACGTTGTCAAAGTCCTACTTTCCCTGAAAGTAGCCCCTTACGAAGTGCTGAGACAAGCCTCTGACAAGGACTTTACTCTTAAGATGACTTTCCTGTTAGCCTTGACCTCTGCAAGTAGAGTCAGGAAGCTTCACGGCCTTAACTACCACACCGCCCATTCAAGGGGATGGGGGCAGGTAACTCTGTTTCGTTCTGGAGTTTGTAGCCAAGACTCAAAATCCATCGGTAGCTGATCTTAAGTTCGGCTCCTCCCAGATTGAGAGTCTTTGGTCTGTAATTGACAATCCTGATCAACTGTTACTATGCCCCGTTACAGCACTGAGAGAAGACCCAGAAGACCCAGACCTCGGATCAATAAGCTCTTCGTGAGCACGGGTAGAACCAAGAAGAGAGTCACAAAGAACTCTTATCTCCTCATGGATAAGGCAGGTGATTGAAAGGGCTACTGCTCAGGATGTCACTCAATCAAATAGATGCCCCCGTGCTCACAGTGTCAGAGGGGTCAGCACCTCTCTTGCATTTAAGAAAATCCTCTCGGTACAGCGGGTACTGCTCGCAGGTAGGTGGAAAGGCCAAACTGTGTTCACTGCCCACTACTTGGAGAATGTAACCCACAGGAGCCTAGACACTTTCTCAATTGGTCCTGTGGTAGCAGCTCACAATGTGATCTAACACCTTGGCTCTCTTAGGGGACAAGTAGCAGATGATTTAGGGTGGAGGTTACCCGCGGGGTAAGTCTAGGTTGATTGTAAGAGTGACTGGCTACTTCCTTCTTTCATCCTCTCCTCTTTTGAGGCTCAACATCCGAGGGGCTCTGCACAGCTGACCTGGATTTTCTGCAGGTGAGTTGTCATGCGCTGTCAGTTGCCCACCTACCCGGTAGGGGGTTACAATACCGACCTCTTGATAGGGAGGGGGGAGGCGGTTGGTATATGATTTTGAAATTGTTTTGCTTTTTCAAATATCTACAAATATAATTTTTTCCCTTCCAGCATTTGATTGCTCAGGCCTTTGTCCAAAGAGTATAATGTGGTGCAAGGATCCCTGAAGAGTCATACAGAACTTGAGGCCATCCTGGGACAGTCTCCAGCCAGTTGGACAGGACTCTACCCACCTGAAGGTGAGTCTGCTATATTAAAGAGCAGAAGGACAAATGGCAAATTTAGGAGTAATTTACATTTTCCCTAGCATACAAACCTCTAGTTCTTTAATCACACTGGCCCGCCAGCACCAACCCCCAAGTCCTGTGTGAATTAGATAGAAGCGACGGTTTAATGGTTTGTGGACTGTGGCCAGATGTAGCATGCAGATGGCCTAATGTCCGAATGTTGACCAGACTCCAACGTTCCTTATACAAAAAGATAAAATAGTGGAATACCCATAAATCTAGGCAAAAGGTAAACAGTCAAGAGAACTGGGCACTGGGCACCACCCCTCAATATACTGGGTAAGGGGGACCCAGCTAGAACCTTGAATTTCCCCATTATCTTCCTTTGGGTTCCCCGTCTCTCGCCGCAGTGCTATACACGAAGTCCTAAATAATAGGAGCAGTTTTAAAGGTAATTGAACATTAGGAGAGAGAGAGAGAAAAAAAACTAGATTGGTGGATGAGAAGGAAACGGAATTATGTAGGGGAAAGAAATTCTTACTGTTTACAAAACCAAGATTTTTTATTTTTTATTTTTGGAAAGAAAATATAATAATAAGAAAATACAGGTCTACAAAACCAGGAGAGACAGATATCTCCATACAGAACCTCTTAGGAATCAATCCACTAAATATTTAGTCTAATTATAAATAAATATAAATAAAGACCAACATAACAGTGTATATGTTTATGCAAAATTCAAATGTAATTTGGCAGGTTAATAGTTACTCAAATTCCTCTTCTGAGCCAACATTTCTTAAGTGATATTCCATCACCTAAGTGGGCATAAAACAGCAGTGCAAAAGATTCTGTCCTTTATGTACTGCTACACATGTTGACACTATAGTAATCGAAGACTATAACTCAGTGTTTAGGTTCAAAGGTACTTTCTTAAAAAAATTCAATGATTCCATCGATAGAGGCATTTTTCCCATTCATCTTCCAATTGCCACTGACAAAATATTTCCTCAAAGATACGTAACAATGTCATCTGCAACATGCCTCTACTCTACTTTTCACTGAAAGGTCCACTTACTGTATTTACAGTGTCCTCGGTCAACAAACCCTTCTGTCTTTTTTCTGGGAACCTTGGGCAAGAAAAATAACACTATACGGCCAACACCAAGTAAGCTGGATAGTGTCCGAATTTCCAAGCATAACAAGCTATTGTCTTTGTTTGCCTCTACTTGACTAAGACTCAACACAGTGTTTAGTTCTGAACTGACTTCACTCTATCTTATTAGAAATTTTAACATACGGTTCCTGCTGAGTGTTGGGCGTTGTTTACTAAAAAAAATTAGGGGGTCATGTAACAAATGGACAAAGAGCTTACAATAAATTAAAGTACACTATATTAAAAAGTTGATAATAGAAAATGTAAAACAAAAATTATAATTTGAAATTTGTATTTTCCCTAGGTAGGCTTTTTTTTCACATTCTCCTCACTAGCTCTTTAGTCCATCTCAAAAATGTCTCATGACTAGTAACATTGCCCTACATCAACTCTGTACATTTCAAGTGAATATATATTCCATAACAAAAAAAAATTCCATGAGAGAGGTATGATGATCAACTGAAAAAAAGTTTAATTCATCATCCGTCCCTTCATCCATTTATCCAATTATACATATTACATTAGGCATATCATTTGACAGTTTCATGATATAAAAAAACATTCTCCAATGACACATAATATAATGAATCACGGTTATTATTACAGGAACCATTACAGTATTACAGCATACAGTCAAAACTATCCAGGAAAAAGAGAAATGACACTCTTTGTAGTCAAAAATCAATATTAAAGAATACAAAACTTAGTGAATTTGGACTATTAAAATACAATAAATAGAATTACTAAATACAATATAACTTTGTCACGGTCTAGGAAAATTTACAACAATTAATAAAACAATTAAACATTGACTCAAAACAGTTCTCCCCACATAAGGTGACCCATTCCACAGCCTTTTAACTACCCTGATGTGGGAATGAAAGATGACTAATAAGAAAGTAATTACTGTACTATACAAAAACTTGAAATAAAAAACTTCTCAGTGATTAATTCCGTGGGAGATTTATAGTTCTTCATCTGAGTCTCATAATTCTGTCTAGAGACATGAGCCGTGATTCAGCAATTTGCTGGCAAGCCATGTTAATCTCTCGTAGCAGCAGAGACAGGCTAAACCGGCGACTCTCCAGGTACAAGCTGGGTGTCTTTTAATCGATTGATAGCATACGCATAACAGTTGCTGTTTGCGGGTTATCGACATTCTCTGAGGTGAACCAGAGACAGAATCCGTAGACTCAGAAGAAGACAATAAAAATCACGAAAAATCTGGTGATGACTCAGGACAAAGTTCTGTTAAAGAAGAGCCAAACAGAGCTGTTGGATCCAGGTCAAATACACCCGACTGCCACTTCAGCCTCGAGTTCCGACCTGTGTTTCAATTTACCGTCAGAATGTCGGAAAGGGTTTGAATTCTGAGGTGACTCAAGAATGGAGGACAGTTCCCTCTCGGTAGTATTCGTCTGATCAGTGAGACGAGGCCTCTACTCCATGACTCGAGGCTGAACTAAAGGTAGGTCAGAAACAGGACCTTTTGACCTAGTTCATGGACTAAATCCACTAGAGGTGGGATTTTTAAGCAACAGTCGGTCGTCACAATCGGGTGGCGAAAAACCAAGAAAGTCATAATCAGGATAAATGGACACTGCCGAGTCAGTAACAGGGCTTTCCTAACTAACATGTCTTGACCAATGTGGACTGGAACTCTTAGAGCCAGAAGAAAGTGGTTCCAACAACGGAATACTGGAAACTTCCAGAATTCCCAACTCCCTTGAGGATGAACGACGCCTTCCTCTCAGAAAGAGGAGGCTAAGAATCGGGGTGTTTGAAATTTGGGCACAGGAGTGTGAACCACAAATTCCGGGTGTCAAAATTGGGGTTTCACACATTTCGATGTGGCTGTTCTCCCACAGTTGGAGGACCACATGACCTCGAAAAGATTCAGGCTTCGATACAGGAGTCTCATCAAAATTTTTCTGGGGGATATAAAAAAGCATCCAGTGCTCTTTTCTTCTCATAAATCCTTGCTGGCTTAATTATGGGCTAAGGCTGAGTAATAGTTCTAGTAGGGTGGTAACTTTTCTTTTGTCGTCGGGACTTGTTACAATCTCGGGACAAAAGGTATGATGCCACTATTGCAGCCACCCCTTAGCAGTCACCATTACTACTAGAACCAGAACACTCCGAGGCTTCAGAGGAGGTTGGACTATTATCCACAAGTCCTGGACTATTCTGAGTCTCGGTTATAAGATCAGGACCCTTTGGATACCAGAGAAAGTTCCTCCTAAGATAGACTGGAAGTTCAAGCCAGGCCTTTAACTGAATATGGTGAGCTTATACCAGCTCACCATCAGGCAGTCTATGTAGCTCATAGGTGACCTTATTCTCGTGTACCTTAGTAACACGGAATACCCCCGCAAACCTAGGGATGAGCTTGTTCGACAGGTGTCCCAACTGGTGCACCTTCTTAAAAACCAGAGAACCCTCCTTAAACTGTTTGTACCGAGGATGTCCTTCAGCCCATGGGTCTCGTTTCTGCTGACAGCAATTTGATACTATCAACATCGTGATCACCTTTCAGTATGTTCTCAGCTGGGCTGCAGCCTCTGTGTGGTGGGAATGGTTGTAGCTGAGAACTGCACGGGATAAGTACTGGTCCCTTTTCCAAGATTCCCCAGAAATCACCCTCGGTAACGCACCAATGGTATGGTTCACCCACTCCACTGCACCATTACTAGTGTGTTTATACGGAGTTGTTTTCACATGTACAACATTGTACCGCTCCAATAACTCGTTAAATTCCTGGGAAATAAACTCAGGGCCGTTATCAATCAATATCCGGACTGGAACACGAGGAATAACAGGAAAAACTCGGTTAAGTGCCTGTCATATCGTACTGCTCTTATTCCTTATGGGTAATGTACTGCCGTCCTCCACTTGGAATAATGGTTGACTACCATCAGATACCCAATAAAACCAGTACTGGTTGTTTGGAGACTTACAAGGTTCATAGCAACCAATTCAATAGGAGAAGAGGTCACTATCTTCAAGGTTGGCGGGGCAACCATCTCCCCAGTGAGCATTCTGGAGGTGAGTCTCGGCAACTAGGTCTATCAGGACATTGAAGGTGACTACCGGAACTACTGAGCTGTCTGGGTTCCGCTTCACTACCCTTTTAATGAGTGAATGCCTTGATGAAGTCATTAAGCTTCAGCACGGCATATCATTCCCTTGCTGAAGCTTGGTGATGATCAAGAGGACTCTGGAACTTGGGGAAATTGCTCCCTTAGTTCAAATCTAAATCTCTCTCTCTCTCCTCTTTTTCTTCCTCATAATATTGCTTCGACCTTCTCCTATTTTATAAACTTTGTTTTGTGTTAGTGTCCCAACTCTGAGAAAAATTTCCCTTATTATATATGAGTATATATTATGTATGCATATATATTTATTTTTTTTCTTTTGTCTTGGATGTTTCTACATCCATTGTAGCCGCTGGCGTTGATGTTTCTACATCCATTATTGTTGCCTGCTTTGATGAATGGGAGGAGGTGTCACAGTTAGGATGTATTTGCATTCAAAGCTATATGTGAGATTATTGGATGATCTCGGCCATCCCGAAGATGGTTTGGACCTTTTTGGCGGAACTATTCTCAAATGTTGGGTGCTCGGAATCCAGGGGGATCCAATGCTTGAGGTAGGACACTCAGCTTTTGGCCAGATGCCCATCATTACAGATATGTGCAGGATGATTCCATAGTTTCTTGGTCTCAGTCCTAATAGGCGGGTTCAGCTTACACCAGTGCCTCTATATCTGAGAAGTATACTATCTTTGTGCCGATAGTGGAGAGTGCAAATTTCCTTTCTGACATCTGATACCTTGGTATTCTCAAGCAGGTAAATCAAACTCGTCTTTTTTCTTATCATGACACTCTCATGGTTTCTTCAAACAACAGATCCCCATCCCCTGGATACGCTGACTCTCCCCTGGCACTGTTGACAACCTCTGGCAAGTCTATTGGAAAATTCTGTTGATGACCTCGGAACTAGAAAGGACCATTCTATTGATTTTCCAAAATCGAGTAATTTGGGTAACAAAAAAACTTCGGATCCTTCATGTTACCCAAATTCCAATAGACAAAAACAATGATAATCTATGTAAAGCATTTGAGTGCTATGGATGTATAAAAGAAATAAGGATGAAACTTGAAGATGAAAAATGGGATTCATGGATATCTTGCAGTAGTTATGACGAAGCATTTAATGCAATAAGGATGTATTTACATTCAAAGCTATATGTGAGATTATTGGATGATCTCGTCATCCCAAAGATGCTTTGGACCTTTTTTGCGGAACTATTCTCAAATGTTGTGTGCTCAGAATCCAGGGGGATCCAATGCTTAAGGTAGGACACTCAGCTTTTGGCCGGATGCCCATCGTTACAGATATGTGGAGGATGATTCCATAGTTTCTTGGTCTCAGTCCTAATAGGCGGGTTCAGCTTACACCAGTGCCTCTATATCTGAGAAGTATACTGTCTTTGTGCTGATAGTGGAGAGTGCAAATTTCCTTTCTGACATCTGATACCTTGGTATTCTCAAGCAGGTAAATCAAACTCGTCTTTTTTCTTATCATGACATTCATGGTTTCTTCAAACAACAGATCCCCATCCCCTGGATACGCTGACTCCCCCGGCACTGTTGACAACCTCTGGCAAGTCTATTAAGGAAAATTCTGTTGATGACCTCGGAACTGGAAAGGACCATTCTATTGATTTTCTAAAATTGAGTAATTTGGGTAACAAAAAAAAACTGGATCCTTCGTGTTACCCAAATTCCAATAGACAAAAACTATGATAATCTATGTAAAGCATTTGAGTGCTATGGATGTATAAAAGAAATAAGGATGAAACTTGAAGATGAAAAATGGGATTCATGGATATCTTGCAGTAGTTATGATGAAGCATTTAATGCAATAAGGATGTATTTGCATTCAAAGCTATATGTGAGATTATTGGATGATCTCGTCATCCCGAAGATGGTTTGGACCTTTTTGCGGAACTATTCTCAAATGTTGTGTGTTCAGAATCCAGGGGGATCCAATGCTTGAGGTAGGACACTCAGCTTTTGGCCGGATGCCCATCATTACAGATATGTGGAGGATGATTCCATAGTTTCTTGGTCTCAGTCCTAATAGGTGGGTTCAGCTTACACCAGTGCTTCTATATCTGAGAAGTATACTGTCTTTGTGCCGATAGTGGAGAGTGCAAATTTCTTTTCTGATATCTGATACCTTGGTATTCTCAAGCAGGTAAATCAAACTCGTCTTTTTTCTTATCATGACACTCTCATGGTTTCTTCAAACAACAGATCCCCATCCCCTGGATACGCTGACTCTCCCCTGGCACTGTTGACAACCTCTGGCAAGTCTATTAAGGAAAATTCTGTTGATGACCTCAGAACTAGAAAGGACCATTCTATTGATTTTCCAAAATTGAGTAATTTGGGTAACAAAAAAAACTTCGGATCGTTCATGTTACCCAAATTCCAATAGACAAAAACTGTGATAATCTATGTAAAGCATTTGAGTGCTATGGATGTATAAAAGAAATAAGGATGAAACTTGCAGATGAAAAATGGGATTCATGGATATCTTGCAGTAGTTATGACGAAGCATTTAATGCAATAAGTAACATAAATAATATTAAAATTGATAACTTGAATGTCGCGGCTGCTCTCTGCAATAAGGTACCAAAGGATTTGAATGTATATAGACCTGCTGATTGGTTGAAAAAAGACACAGATTTGGTTATGCCTTCCCAGAGAAAACCAAAACCACCAATGTGGCTTGTAGCTGAATCAAAGGGTGTTACAGGGAATTATTTCAAAATATGCAAATTAATTCAGAAAAAGTAGGAATTATTGCATCGGGTGATATATCTCGTTTTGGAAAAAATCAAGAACGCAGTCTGTAATACTGTCCAACATAAAAACCACCCTCAAAGCCATCTTTCTACTAGCCCTGGCCTCAGCGAAACGAGTGAGCGAGCTTCACGGCCTGTCTTTCGAGGTATCCCACTCGAAAGAGTGGAAGGACATGACTTTGAGGTTCTTGCCAGAGTTCGTAGCAAAGACCCAGAACCCTGCAATTGCGGACCCGAGGTTTGAAGAGTTCTCTATTCCAGCTATTCCGCGCTCAGGCAACCCTAGTGACCTCCTCTTGTGCCCTGTAAGGACCATAAGGAAGTACCTTAGGAGAACGGCCAAACTCAGACCGGTGGTGAAGAGTTTGTTTGTGTCCACAGGATTGGTCAAGAAGGCAGTTTCCAAAAACACCATATCCTTCTTGCTGAGACAGGTCATAAGGAGGGCCTATGAGAATGAGGGCTCCACGGTGCCTGGTACCCCAAGACCTCATGATATTAGAGGTCTTAGTACGTCCTTAGCGTTTGGCACCAACATGGCGGTAAACCAAATCTTACGGGCGGGCACTTGGGCTAGGCAGTCCACCTTTACAGCCCACTACCTCAAGGACTATACAAGGAAGTCCTTGGATACCTTCTCCATTGTGCCAGTCATTACAGCCATGCAACAAGTTTAGTAGTTTGGGCCCCGAGTTAGCTGTGGGAATTAATCGTAAGCGACACAAGTTCCTCTTTACTTCCTTGCTAACCTCTATCCTTTTCCCGAGACACCACCCCCCCCCCCCCTTTTCCCCATCCCTACATGAGAGATGGGACGTTAGAACACATCAAATATGGATTTTGAATAAAAGGTGAGTTGTACATAAAGTAGACTTTTGCGTGCTTTCCCCTACTCTCCTGCCTCTCCCTGGGAGTCCTGGAACTAGCCCCCTATCTACTGTAGTTCAAGGTCCCCAGCGAGTCTCGAACATTTCAATCTGTAAGCTACTCCCTCCTCCTAAAGTATAAGTCTCCTAAGAAAGTAGTTCGAGGTAATTATTCTGTGTTGGAACAAATCACAAATTTTAAGTAATTTGTATTTTTCCTAACATACTTACCTCAAACTACTTTCGGGTAATGGCCCTCCCATCCTGCCCCGAGTATCTTCTGGAGTTCGAGGAGGACTTAAAACATAAGCTTAATGGTTGGAAAGCGTGGTCACCCACGTGACCTGGGTCGCTCCTGGGCGTGTATCCCTTCGCCCTGGAACGCCCTTGAGAGGCAGCAGAGAGAGGGGCAACTACGCAAAATTCTTGGTCGGTGATTAAGAGATCCCCAGGCAGCTGACCTGAGGTGGGGTCAGGGATTGGGTCAGTCATATGAAGAGAATAAGAAGAAGTTTTGGAAAGAAGTGAAGAGAGTAAGGAAGGCTGGTGCAAGAATTGAAGAGACAGTGAAAGATGGAAATGGAAGGTTGTTAAAAGGAGAGGAGGCAAGGAAAAGGTGGGCGGAATATTTTGAAAGTTTGCTGAATGTTGAGGATAATAGGGAGGCAGATATAATTGCTGTTCCAGGTGTTGAGGTGCCAGTGATGGGAGATGAGAATGAGAGAGAGATTACAATAGAGGAAGTGAGGAGAGCACTAGATGAAACGAGAGTAGGAAAAGCATCTGGTATGGATGGTGTGAAAGCTGAGATGTTGAAGGGGGGGGGGGGGGTGACTGTACTTGAATGGTTGGTGAGATTGTTTAATATGTGTTTTGTGTTGTCAATGGTACCAGTAGATTGGGTTTGTGCATGTATTGTACCACTATATAAGGGTAAGGGAGATGTGCATGAGTGTTGTAATTCAAGAGGTATTAGTTTGTTGAGTGTAGTTGGAAAAGTGTATGGTAGAGTAATGATTAATAGGATTAAGGATAAAACAGAGAATGCAATCTTGGAAGTACAGGGTGGTTTTAGATGAGGTAGGGGTTGTATGAATCAGATTTTTACAGTTAGGCAGATATGCGAGAAATATTTAGCAAAAGGTAAGGAGGTGTATGTTGCGTTTATGGATCTGGAGAAAGCATATGATAAGAGTTGATAGGGAAGCAATGTGGAATGTGATGAGGTTATATGGAGTTGGTGGAAGGTTGTTGCAAGCAGTGAAAAGTTTCTACAAAGGTAGTAAAGCATGTGTTAGAATAGGAAATGAAGTGAGTGATTGGTTTCTGGTGAGAGTGGGGCTGAGACAGGGATGTGTGATGTCGCCGTGGTTGTTTAACTTGTATGTTGATGGAGTGGTGAGAGAGGTGAATGCTCGAGTGCTTGGACGAGGATTAAAACTGGTAGGCGAGAATGACCATGAATGGGAGGTAAATCAGTTGTTGTTTGCGGATGATACTGTACTGGTAGCAGACACAGAAGAGAATCTTGACCAACTAGTGACAGAATTTGGAAGGGTGTGTGAGAGAAGGAAGTTGAGAGTTAATGTGGGTAAGAGTAAGGTTATGAGATGTACGAGAAGGGAAGGTGGTGCAAGGTTGAATGTCATGTTGAATGGAGAGTTACTTGAGGAGGTGGATCAGTTTAAGTACTTGGGGTCTGTTGTTGCAGCAAATGGTGGAGTGAAAGCAGATGTACGTCAGAGAGTGAATGAAGGTTGCAAAGTGTTGGGGGCAGTTAAGGGAGTAGTAAAAAATAGAGGGTTGGGCATGAATGTAAAGAGTTCTATATGAGAAAGTGATTGTACCAACTGTGATGTATGGATCGGAGTTGTGGGGAATGAAAGTGATGGAGAGACAGAAATTGAATGTGTTTGAGATGAAATGTCTAAGGAGTATGGCTGGTGTATCTCGAGTAGATAGGGTTAGGAACGAAGTGGTGAGGGAGAGAACGGGTGTAAGAAATGAGTTAGCGGCTAGAGTGGATATGAATGTGTTGAGGTGGTTTGGCCATGTTGAGAGAATGGAAAATGGTTGTCTGCTAAAGAAGGTGATGAATGCAAGAGTTGATGGGAGAAGTACAAGAGGAAGGCCAAGGTTTGGGTGGATGGATGGAGTGAAGAAAGCTCTGGGTGATAGGAGGATAGATGTGAGAGAGGCAAGAGAGCGTGCTAGAAATAGGAATGAATGGCGAGCGATTGTGACGCAGTTCCGGTAGGCCCTGCTGCTTCCTCCGGTGCCTTAGATGACCGTGGAGGTAGCAGAAGTAGGGGATTCAGCATTATGAAGCTTCATCTGTGGTGGATAATGTGGGAGGTTGGGCTGTGGCACCCTAGCAGTACCAGCTGAACTCGGTTGAGTCCCTGGTTAGGCTGAAGGAACGTAACAGAGTAGAGGTCCCCTTTTTGTTTTGTTTCTTTGTTGATGTCGGCTACCCCCCAAAATTGGGGGAAGTGCCTTGGTGTATGTATGTATGTATGTATGAAAACCACTAATGATGATATTAAGTTAGATTTTAAACTGTACCTAAATTTTAGCTACGGAAGGGGAGTAGTTTTTAACAGATCTGTATGAATTTACAGAGGAGGAGATACTGGCCATGTGTCCACTAAATTTATGGAAAGTTCATAAAGTCCCAGATACATCAATGATAATCCTTACGTTCCACGATGTGGATGAACCTTTCCATATTATTATTGAAAACGAAATGATTAAAGTATGACCATTCAAGCAGAAGCCACTGCAATGTTTTAATTGTTTTAAATTTGGGCACCCGTCTAAAGTTTGCAAAAATGAAAAAATGTGTGGTATTTGCTTCAAATCTTACCATGGAGAATGTGCCCTTGGAGTCAGGTGTTTAAATTGCAACCCAAATCATAAATCCACAGACAAGAGCTGTGAGCTGTATAGTTGGAGGAAGCTGCCCTCAAAAAATCTATTTTAGCACATATAAGTGTGGGACATGCGAAAAGACTTAAATAAATCAAATACCTATGCTAAGGCATTCAAATTAAACCCACCTAGTACTGCCAATAGCTCTAGATAAAGATTTACCATCTGATAAAATGTCAAATGACAGAGTAAGCATATTACCTCCTGAGGCTTTACCACAGTGTATTAACACTAAGGCATTGCCCATTTATGTATTACCTTCGTCCCCTATTACAAAACTAGTACAGTGATACCTCTACATACGATCTTAATTTGTTTAATTCGTTCCTCAGCCTAAAAACCCATAATAACCTCTTAATAAATGGCTACACATAATTACACATAACATTAATACAATATGATAATACAGAAATATCTAAAAAAAGAAACAATAAATAAAAAAGGGGTTTTTATGTAATACTTTACCTTAGCGACAGGCCAGCGCAGGTATAGGGACTGCTACGCAGGAGGAGATGGAAGATGAGCGAGGAGGTAGGGACGGCGACTTTGTACGATAACGTGTACGATATCTTACACTAACTTACACTACGTGAACTTTAACTTAGCTTATTTTTTTTTTTAATTTTTATAATTTTACATTTTTTTTTTTACATTTTTTTTCTTTTCTTATTTTTAATTTTCATCACTTTCACTCGATTCGGTATTCCTTTTCTTTGCTTCACTTTCTTTCTTTTCATCATGATCACTAGACCGTTTAAGTAGAGATTTTTTAAAGAAACTATCGAGTGAAAGTTGCTTGGTATGGCTTTTGAGGATTTTTCTGAAATGCGTTAAGCAAACATCATCGAACTGCGCAACAACACGGCAAACCTGAAGTTTCTGTGGGTGATGCTTGTCGATGAAATCAACCATGTGTTGATGATATGCCAACATCTGTTTTATTTCCGCCGTACCTAAGATTTGGCCTACCTCCTCAGTCTCCTCCGACTCGCTCAACTGCGCTTGGTACTCATCATGCTGCATGGCTTGCAGCTCCTTGAGTTCCTCGGTGGTGAGCTCTTCATGATGCTCATCGACGAGTTCGGTGATGTCATCTTCATCCACCTCCAGACCCATGGACTTGCCAAGGGATACAATCTCTAAGACGTCTTTCTCGGTGGCAAGCACAGGTTCATTCTCGGGGCCAAAACCTTCGAAATCTCTGGGAACAACAGCATCAGGCCGAAGCTTTTTCCAAGCTGAATTCAGGGTCTGACATGTTACTCCCTCCCAAGCCTGATCAATGATCTTTAAGAAGTGCACGATATTAAAGTGGCTCCTCCAAAATTCACGCAAAGTTTAGTTGGTGCTTTGCGTGACATGAAAGCACTGCTTAAATAAGTGCTTGGTGTAGAGCTTTTTGAAATTAGAGATGACTTGCTGGTCCATGGGCTGGAGGATGGGTGGTATTCGGTGGAAGGTACAACACTTTGATGAATTTGTATTCGTCGATATCATCATCTTCGAGTCCGGGGTGGTGAGCGGGTACATTGTCCAAACAAAACAAGCACTTCAAAGGCAAATTCCTCTCCTGAAGGTACTTCTTGACAGCAGGGCCAAAAACTACGTTTACCCATTCCACAAAGATATGCCTAGTAACCCATGCCTTAGAATTAGAATGCCATAGAACATGTAGCAGGTCTTTAAATGCCCTAGGGTTTTCGGAATGGTAAACTAATAAAGGCTTAATTTTGCAGTCCCCGCTGGCGTTGGCACAAAGCGCAAGAGTCAACCGATCCTTCGTTGGCTTATATCCAGGCATTTTGTTCTCTTCGGCGGTAATATACGTTCGATTAGGCATCTTTTTCCAAACCAGACCGGTTTCATCACAGTTGAACACCTGCTGCTCTACGTAGCCTACCTCCGCCACGGTGCTTTTGAACTTTTTAACAGTCTTCAGCAGCCTTGGTGTCCGAACTTGAAGCTTCTCCATGACGAACAACTGAATGAATCCCTGTCCGTTTCCTAAATTTCTCGAACCAACCTCGAGACGCTCTGAATTCCTCCGTCGTAGGATCGGCTGAACTCTCCCCCACGTCACCCCCAGAGCGCGCCGCCTTCAAGTCACTGTAGATAGCGCTGGCCTTCTCACAAATGATCGTTTCAGTGATCGTATCGCCAACAATCTCCTTGTCCTTGATCCATATTAACAATAGGCATTCCATCTCTTCAAGGGTAGGGCTACGACATTTGGAAATAATCGTGATCCCCTTTGAAGGTTTCACTGCTTTGATGGCTGCCTTCTGTTTTATGATCGTCGAGATCGTAGACATATTCCGGCCATATTGTTTAGCCAGATCGCTAACACGTACACCTCGCTCATGCTTTTCTATTATTTCTTGTTTTAGTTCTAATGAAAGCATTGACTTCTTCCTTTTCTCACCACTACTACTACTTCCTGAACCGAAACTAAGCTTTTTAGGACCCATGATTACAAAACACAGAAAACAACACGTGAAGAAGGAAGATAAGAAACACTGTTAATAACTGAGCGAATAGAGAACAACCACACGATGCGCACGAGATGAGAGGACTTATCAAGGTGACGCTCGATTGGCGTCCCTCCGATGTGCTGCCGTCTAGCGGCGTCAACAACAAACCACGGTTGACGCTTTCGAGAATATTCCACGCGTACGCGTATCGTTTACTTCGTATGTTGGAGCAACACTTCAGGTGTCGAGACAGAAATTTGGTCGAATTTTACTTCGGATGTTGGAAAATTCGTATGTTAGGACATTTGTATGTAGAGGTTCCACTGTACAAACCTCTCTCAGGCCATGTCCTTGCCGGATTTGATGGAGGTTCCATTTAAAACCAACTTACCTGATGCACCTTTGGTGGGAAAGGTGCAAAAATCTAGAATCCCACCATCTATTAATCGCAAAAGAGAGAGAGACCTCCATCTCTCCCACCCCCCTCCATTAGAACATTAAAGTTATGACATCAAATAAATTTGATGTTTTGTCTGTGGGTGTTTCTAATGAACCTGAAGATAAGCTAAATGAATCAGAAGTTCAAGTCGAGGTCCACCATCCGCCTCAACAAATAGACCAAAAGGACACAGAGAAAAACAAACGTAAAACCCAACATATCAAGACCATCTCTGAAGAAACCTACAGTTAATAATGTTAGATTAAAAACTGCTAATGGGAAAACCTCATCCAAGATGTCTTCCAGAAATAATCCATAGTTTTCTCCTCCATTTTGCAATGGAATTGTCAGGGTTTAAGGGCCAAATATGAAGAACTTAAGCTCCTAATTCATGAACATTCCCCCATAATTGTATGTCTATAGAAAAGTAAACTTGATGCTAACACTCGTAGTCATCAAGAGTATGTTAGCTATAGAACACCATATGATCAACAAGCAGGGAGCCACGGCGGAAGTCTCATTTACGTTCGTCGAGATGTTCCCCAAATACCTTTGTCTATTCGTACACCCCTGCAGGCATTGGTTGTACAAATTGATATAGGGGGAAAATATACAATATGCTCTCTTTACATACCTCCAAATGATATTTTATATTATGATTTATTAGAGGTCATTCAACAACTCCCCCAACCATTTCTCTTACTGGGAGATATGAATGGTAGACATCCTTTATGGGGTGATGTTTTGGCAAACACAAGGGGCAATATTATTTCATCATTTGTGGAGAATGAAGATGTCGGACTCCTTAATACAGGAGAGCCCACGTACTTCCATGTTCAAACAGGTACCTTGTCATGCATTGACCTTTCAATTGCAAGCTCTAACTGCCTTCTTGATTTTGATTGGAGGACATTAGATGACTGGCATACTAGTGATCATGCACCAATCATTATAAACACCAACAAGGGTCCACCTTTACAAAGATCGCCACTATGGAATCTTGACAAGGCAGGCTGGGTTAAATTTTGTGAGCTAAGTGAAATCGAAGGGAGTGCAGAACAGTTTAAAAGTATTGATGATGCCATAGACCTACTGAATGGAACTCTCCATACAGCAGGAATCAATTTGATTCCCAAAACCACAGGATTGTTCAGACAATGACCAGTCTTGTGGTGGTCTTCAGAATTAACTGTATTGCGTAGAGCCACCAGAAAATCTCTTGACTAGATTGTGTAGATGCCATACTGATGAAAATTTGATAACATACAAAAAGTGTAGAGCAAAGTTTCGTCGTGCCATGAAAGAAGCTAGACGCCAGTCTTGGATGTCTTTTGTTTCCTCCATTAACAGTAGAACACTACCATCTTCTGTATGGAGGAAAATAAAAAAGATTACAGGCAAATTTACCCCAATCCCACCACCAGTGTTGGAGGTGAACGGTCACTATGTGACTGAAGCAAATGATGTTAGCAATGCCCTGTCTGATCACTTTTCAAATGTATCATGCAAGTTTGAAGCAGCTCCTGGTCACCAGTATAGGAGCATTGAAGAAAGAAAATTTTAAATTTAGCAACAGGAAGGGAAGTCTTATAATTCTCCTTTTACTGAGAAAATTTGGTTGCGCACTTGCTAATTGTAACGATACAGCCCCTGGACCCGATGGAATTCCATATGCAATGATTAAAGATGTACCTTTTAATACAAAGTTATTTATTTTAATCCTGGATAGGTATCTTTATTTGACCACCTTAAATAGGTGTTGTTGGGTCGACCTCGACCCTAGGTCCAAGAAAAATTCATAAATTCATTTACAAAATCAATTCACAACCTTTTAATATAAAAAAAAAAACTTCAAAGAATATTCTAATCTTCAAAAAAAGTAAATGAAAGCTAAGTCCAAAGTAAATATTTATTACAATTAAAAAAAAATAAAAAGTATACAAAAAAAATTACTACAAAAAAATTCACCTAAAATCTAAATATGGAAATAAACTAAAACTATTTTAGGCACTTACTGTATGATAATTGAGCACCATTTGCCGAGATCCATTGGTTGGGGGGGGGGGACCACAAGAGAACGTTTCCTAAAATGACGTTAGCGGCTGAAATTTTTACAGGATATTGTATTATTATTGTACAACAAAAATGTGTAAAAGAATCTGCACTTAGATATTATTTAGTGTTATAAAAATTAGATTTTTTTTTTTTTTTACCGAATTCTATTTTGAATTTTTTTCAAAAAAAGTAACCTTATATCCATTGCTGAGCATGGTATATATGCATGAAAATATCAGAAATTTTATAAAAAAGAGGAATATAGAGCTATGCCAACTTACCTGTCGGATATGCTCACAAAATGGCCGCCAACCATACCACCTCGTAAGGCCAGATCTGCTTCCGGAAATGGAGAAAGATATGTCAATATTAGCGATTTATTTACTTATATAATTGTTTGAGGATTTGCATAAAATTTTGTTTGTTTTTAGAATGAAGTCTATAAATTATTTTGAAATCTAAAAAATTAAAATAATGATCATAATTAAGGGATTTTGACAAAGGAAAAATCTATTTCTGGGCGAGGAACCTGTGTCGCCCAGTGAAATGCTCCTATAGCACCATTTCTAAGGCATAGTTATTGCTAAATATACCAGAGAAAAAAAAGGATGCATGGAATGCCAGGAAAAAACCCAGCTCGCTCACTCTGAGTGTCGGTATAGTAAACTGGGGCATGATAGAACCTCGACCATAGGTCCCTCACCAGTTAGACCTCTCCCTCATCAACATCCCCCGGAACAACGAGGTGCCGTCCTACACCCATCTGCTGCCTCGTACTACAACTATCCTTCCCCCTCACACCTCCTTGAACCCCCCCCCCCACATTCCTCCTAGCACCCCAACCTTGGACCAGCCAGGGTGAGGGAAAAAGGAGAAGGGTGGGTTCACTGGGCGACACAGTTTCCTCACCCAGAAATAGATTTTTCCTTCATCAAAATCCCTTTTCTGGGCTCGCCCTGTGTCGCTCCGTGAAACATAACAGAGAAATGGACCCAAGCTTGGGAAAAGTTAAACACAAGGAACTGAAACCAAAAACAGATCATGTAAAAAGAGAGTTTAATAACACAAAAACATGAACTATCATAAAACACAAAGTATATAATACAGTCAGATATACTGGGTAAACTTTCAAAAATCCAAATTGTAATTACAACAAATAAAATTACAAATGCAAAGTATACAACGTAAACAGAGGGTAGGGTGCAAATCAAAATCACAACAAATGGACGGAAGGAAGAGTAGGCAAGGCAGGTTAAACCCACTCCTTATAAGGAGACAAGATCAAAAAGAAAAAAAGGGGTTGAAAGAAAATAGGACCTAGTTACAATGGTTCTTCTATATCCGGAGGAACTATACTCCCAACTGCCACTGTCGCAAATTTAAGGGCCTCCAAGGATTCTAAATAGTGACGTTTAAAGACTGTAGGAGATTTCCAACCGGTGTACCGTTTCAAATCTTCAAAATTCATGTGATGGAAATAATTAACTGAAGTCGCCACTGCCCGAACATCATGGGCATGAGGGACTGAAAGAGGATTGGCTTGTTTAATAAAATAAAGCATTTGCTACCTAATCCCCTTCAGGGAAAGAGTTCCACCACATTCCCGAATAAACAAAGGGCCTGAAGATGTAATAGAAGTTATATGCAAATAAGCTTTGAGAGAGTAAACAGGACACAGGGAGGGATCCTGAGATATTGGAGCAACTTTCCATGGGGTCCATCTAGACTGGGGATCCTCATTTTTAGCCAAGAACAGCCTATCCGGTGAGAGCAAGACCTCCCCAGACAGAAGAAAATCAATGTGGCCCGGTTCTCTCGATAAAGCTGATAGCTCAGATATTCTGGCTCCGGAAGCTAAACTCTACAAAAATAACATTTTCTGAAGGAGCAAGAGTCATTATCAGTGTCAGAAGCCAATTTAAGGACATCATTGAGAAACCAAGAAACTGCGTTAGGACGTGTTGCTGGTTTCAGTCTAGCACAAGCTTTGGGAATGGATGAGAAGTACGAATCCGTAAGATCAATATTGAACCCGAATTGAAATATCCTCTTCAAAGCGGATTTAATCGGGGTAATGGTACTAGCAGCTAGTCCCCCTTCAAACAAAGTTCTCAAAAAGGTAATTGCCAGATTGGTAGTCATCGTCTGAAAATCCGAGTCTCTTAGAAACTTTGCCAACTTCTTAACAGCAGAATCATACTGCCAAAGGGTAGAATCCCTCTTATCCGATTCCAGGAACTAAGTGTTAAGAGGATCGATAGCAGCATCTTTCTGAGCAGCAAATTTCATGAAGTCCATAAAGTTAGGGCATTCAGAATTCCTGAGGAAGCTTACACACTGCTAGTTTGTACTGTTTGAGTCAGCAATGGGTTGGGAATCCGTTGAGGATGGAGACCTAGCTCCGCCAGGAGAGGAAACCATTTGCTCTTCGGCCAGTTGGGAGCCACGAGGGCAACCTGACCTTGGAAGGACCGGAGCCTGTCCAAAACTTTCATCAACATGTTGACCGGAGGAAACGGGTAGATCCTCTGACAGGTATTCCAGTCGCGTGACATGGCGTCCGTGGCATAGTCCAGAGGGTCTTGGCTGGGGGCTACGTAACACTGGAGTTTGTGGTTGGAATTCATGGCGAAGAGGTCCACTTGAAGATCTGGATCCTGCTTGCAAATCAAACGGAACGACTGTCGGTCCAGGGACCATTCTGATTCCAGGGGATTCATCCAAGATAGGGCATCGGCCATGACGTTTCTGACGCCCTCCAGGTGAACTGCTGACAAATGCCAATGATTCTTTGTTGCCAAGGAAAAGATGGTAATCATCACCTGATTGATGTGACCGGACTTGGAGCCTCCCCTGTTGATGCAATGAACTACCACTGCACTGTCCAGAACTAACCTGATATGTTGATTCTGATTCTGGGATGGGGAGAGCCTCTTCAGGGTCAAGAAGACAGCCATGGCTTCCAGAATATTGATATGCATTTGACGAAAGGTCATGACCACAAACCCTGTACTTCCTTGAACGGGGAATAACCCCCCACCCGGTGAGGGAGGCGTCTGTATGGACTACCAACGCCGGCGGAGGGTACTGAACGGGTACCGACTTTGTCAAATTCTTGATCTTTGTCCATGGGAGAAGTCTTTTCTTGAGAATAGATGGAATTTTTGAAACCTTGTCCCGGAGACTGTCGTTTGCTCTGGACCGCCACACCCGATTGATGTCCTTCAACTTGGCTTTCAACAGAACGTCCGTGATGGAAATAAACTGGAGAGAACCCAAGACCCTCTCCTGGTTCCTCAGGCGTAAATTTTGGTCCTAGAAACGTTCTTTTGGCTCTTGTGATCTCCTTCCTCTTTCTCGGGGGGAATTGACAACTTGTGTGTGTCCAGATTCCATTGGAGACCTAACCATTGGAAGCACGACGCCGGAACTAGGCAGGACTATTTGAAATTTATTTGGAACCCTAAGTGTTCCAGAAACCTGATGACCTTGTCTGTTGCCTCTCAACATTCTTCGTTCTTGTTGGCCCAAATAAGCCAATCGTCTAGATAGGCCACCAACTGTACGCCTTGAGTCCTCAACTCTTGGACTACCGAGTCTCCTAACTTCATGAATACCCTGGGAGCTATGTTGAGACCGAAAGGCATCACCTTGAAGGCCAATGCCCGATTGCCTAGTTTGAATCCCAGAAACGGACGAAAATGACGCGTTACCGGAACATGATAGCAGGCGTCTGTAAGATCGATAGAGGTGGTGACGGCCCCACGAGGAACGAAGGTATTCAAACGAGACAGGTATTGAATGAAGGTATTCAAACGAGACAGGTCTAAAACGACCCTTCGTTTGGCGGAGTCTTTCTTTGGCACGCTGAACAAACGACCTTGAAATTTTAAGCGCTTGACCTGTTGAACAGCATTTTTGAGAAGATCTCGGGCAAAATCAGTGAGTTCCGCCGTTGGACTCTGATAAAAAGCGACCGGAGGAGGGGGTCCTCGAATCCAACTCTACCCTAGCCCGTTGGAAACTATGCTGTGTGCCCAACTGCTGAAGGTCCATCTCTTCCGAAACAAATATAGCCTCCCCCCTACCTGCGGATCTTCATTGGGTTGCCGATGGCCTGCCACCACGGCTCCCACGGGATCCCCGCCCCCTTCCAGAGACTCGACCACCTCCCCTGTAGCGAAAGGGTCCTCTAGACCTACTTCCTCTCGGCTGCCTACTATATCCCTGAATGAGGCCCTGGGATTCAAAGGCAGGATTAAAAGCTGGCAAAGTGGAGAAGGAAGTCAAAGGCTGAGGTGGCTGGCTTACCAGCACAAACTGCTGTTAGGGCTGAGACTTAGAGGGGGATGCATGCCTCACCTGTGAGACAGGTACTGCCTGAACCACAGGTTGGGGTTAGGAACCCTGAAAAGGAAGAAACCGTCTCGCCTTTTAACTACCCCTCAATTGCGGGCTAGTGGAGTCAAACTTCCTCTTGGGGACAAGACCCCACCTAACACGAAGGGTCTGATTGACTCGAGCTGCCTCACTGAGAACAGCGTTGACTATATTTTCAGGAAAAAGATCTGCCCCCCAGACTGAGGCTTTGATCAACGTGTTAGGTTCATGGCGGATGGAAGCGTCCGCTAAGACGTGCTTACGGCACGCTCAGCGAGCGACAGCCAAGTCATAAATGTCACACTGAAGCGTGTGAAGTAGAGACTTGGTAAGGATCTTGAACAGAGCCTAATCCGCATACACTAGGGAAGACATTTCTGCCATAGTAACCGAATTAAGAGACCTACTCAATCGGACTCGAGCCTCATACTCCGTCCGAATCAAAGAATCAGGCACCCGAGGAAGATGTTCACTGAACTGTGTTGTAGCACAGTCCGGAGCCAACTTCCCCGCCGTGAAGGTCGACGGTGCATCAATCCAGCAATCTTGGTCTCCTGGGAAAAGCAAAGAAGTCAAATTGGTTTCCCGAAGTTGAGGCATAGGCTTATCCTCCATGACCGCCGCCAAGGTAAGAGCTGCCACTTTGGTGGTGCATGGAGTAGGAGTGAGCTCCTCAACGACAAACATAGTATACGAGCCTTTGTGAGGAGTCAACTTCGTATGCACACATTCCCACTCATTCAGGGTCCGGACCCAGGCGGACTGAGCCTGCTCCTTACGTAAAATAAGTCTCCCTCGGCACCTTATCCAGCCTAACCAGCGCCTTATCCGCCAAGCGCGCGTAACCTGGGAATGGGAACTGCAAACCCGGCGAATAAAACTCAAAGTCCTCCACCGGATGGGTACCACAACCTTCAATCGTCAACATGCCCTCTAAAAATGGGGCATGCAGAGCCAACCTCCATGGTCTGCTCCTCACAAGAGCTGGGAGCTTTGATGCATCCGGGACCACAAACTGCTGCTGTTGTGGGAGGCCGTATCTCAAAAGAGCCATCATGGACTCCTGATAATGCAGCCGCTGGCTGAAAGAGTTCATGGATTGGAGTTGGTCAGCAATAGGACTAATATAAGATTGCACAATCCTCCCCACTTTCCCCATCAACCAACTCGAAAAGGCTATTGGGTCAAAAGCCAATTCCAGAGACCCGTTGCTCTCGAGCCTTGAGCTGTTGGAGAAATCTTTTCCAAGATCGGCCGTCGTCGACCAGCTGAGGATGTCTTGATGGAAAGAGACTTAAGGATTTTGGATTTTGTAACATGCTTACTGAGCATGATTTGTCCATGACCTTACCAGGAAAACCCTAAAAAGAAGTATCGGAAGAAGAGAGAGAATGAGTTGGACTAAGGAAAGGCACCTTAGACCGTACATCACCTGCCTTACCTACCACCCTACCTGTATCAGTCGAATCGACGACCATAGGTTTAACATCCAAATCAATCGCCGCTACG
Organism: Palaemon carinicauda; assembly: GCF_036898095.1. Classification (NCBI taxonomy): domain Eukaryota; kingdom Metazoa; phylum Arthropoda; class Malacostraca; order Decapoda; family Palaemonidae; genus Palaemon; species Palaemon carinicauda. The sequence goes on along the minus strand of NC_090728.1, from coordinate 67,940,831 downwards.
TCATCGAGAACATCATCGCTCAGCCCTACTAAATCATCGGGAAAGGCTTGAGTCTCATCTTGAATCCGGGCCATCGGTGCTGCCAAATCAGATGCCACCGCCACTGACATCTTGGCATTAGGGTAATGGAGGGAACACATTTCCTCCGACAAAACATAAGGCTGTTTGGCCATAACATTACGGCCAAAACGACCAACCCAGGTATTGAGGGTTGCAAGGGAAGCGCTCTTGACGGCGGAGGAGGCCTGAAAGAGATAGACCCAGATCAAAACATGGAAAGGTGATGCAGGGAAAAATGAAATCAATATAATTTCGAATTCAGTATGTATCAAAAAAATTATCCCCACATAAAAGTAATCAATGTCACAGCAAGTCTAAAGCAGACAGAAAAGATACATACCGAATCAAGTTAAATCAGAGACCAGGGCATAACAAATCTCACACCTATCCAGATGCCAGACTAACAGATCGCCCACCGTGACCGCACACCCGGCATGAGAACGGCAAACCTCATGCCCACAAGGTTGCTGCAGCACAGCAGTGCATGCCATCTCCTGACAGCGTACCACCTGCAAGATAATTTGGTACATGAGTATAAAATAAATCCGGGCCAGGAACTCCCTGGCGGAAAGCGTAAAGACTATATTCCGCCGGTGGCGGAAAACATTCGAACGTAAGAGCCAATGTAGTATAAAATAGCATTTAAAACAAGAGACCCCTCTGTTATGTCCGAAAAACATACATAAATATCCGGAGCCCAGAACGATGAATCGATATGAATAACTAGTCTTATAGAACAGAAATATAATGAATTTCTCAGTATACGGGATACCCACCGGAGTGAGAAGCGTAAGCGAGAAGGGACACGCAAACTAGGAACAACCATCAAAATCCGTAGGCTCTGGAAAGCAGAATAACTCGACAAAAACAGATGGGAGTAATTAACATGATTGAGGCGCCGGAAGACATGCGAAAGTCTGGCGCATAGACTAAATCTATATAGAAATAACCCTGGAATACATGCGTAAGTCCGGTGCAAAAATGCTATGTATCTAACCCCAAAATACATTATAAGCTCCGCCGCAGTCGCCCTCCTGCAAACCAACCAACAACAGAAAACGTTAACAATATAGGGTAAAGAACGGTATCAGAACAGAGTAGGACATCTGAATCCGATTGAAGAAACACAACTACCTACATAGAAATGAATCTTAATCATCCCAACCCTCCTGGACGGGAGGATAACAACAAGGATGGATAACACGCGACGGGGGGATGTCGTGAGACGAGGCGCATACCCAGTCCCGAACGCCTGGTGGCCGACTGAGGCAAAACGAAGAGAGAGCGCTACCCGCAACGACATAGGAAACGTATGAGCCAGCCCCCCACCTCGAGTGACTTCCCGTTTTCTACAAAAAAAGCACGTGACCTAAGCCTACCCCCTATGAAGAGGGAGGCGAAAGGCATAAGGGGAAGGACACCAAGAGGGGGGGGGGAGACAAGCACAAAATCAGGTGACCATTGTGATGGGAGGGGAGGTACCACCTACCAAAACACAAAGGAAAGACCCGAAAAGGCGGCCAGCATGTAGCTTCCCGCGTAGTACGCAATAAACACAATATAATGGCAGTTGTAAACAATGACTAAAATAAGTGCTAACACGTAAAATGAGGAAATTAGGGGGAAAGAAGACGATGTAACAAAATAAAAGCTAAACCTTTCAAAATAGGGTAGATGCCGAAATGGAAAGGAAACTAAACAATTAAACACCAACAAGGCTTCCGAAATTGGGTAAAATACCGATCCAGAACAACCAAACGAAAATATAATACACGTGTTCCGACTCCCCGTAAAGTAATACTCAAAAATACATAAAGGCTGGCAGGAAAGGCTACCTAGTAGGCTAACAAGCACAGCGCAAAAAATCATAAAAATAAATTACAATTATGCCAAAACATTGAATGAGATGTCCATAACACAAAAAGGGCGTACAAATAGTATAAGGACCTAAATTAAAGCCCGATAAACAAAGAGATCACGAGGACACCAAAATGGCCGCGGGCGAATCCCTGTAAGGGAACCTGAACAAGTGACGATAAGATGATATAATTAGAAAAACCAACATGGTAAAAGATTGAATGAGTGTCGCTACCTAGAAATCCCAACCAGGCAAATATAATACTCAACTTGGGAGCAGGGATCTCCAAAACGTCGGACATCTTCAAAAGCACAATACAACACAGAGCAAAGCAAAACACGTTTGACCAACGCTTGTGCTATGGAGGAATGAGAGGGGTGGGGTAAGGAGGTGTAGGGGTGGGGAAGGATAGTTTTAGTAGGAGGCAGCAGACGAGTGTAGGACGGCACCTCGTTGTTCCAGGGGATGTTGATGAGGGAGAGGTCTAACTGGTGAGGGACCTATGGTCGTGGTTCTATCACGCCCCAGTTTACTATACCGACACTCAAAGAGTGAGCGAGCTGGGTTTATTCCTGGCATTCCATGCATCCTTTTTTCTCTGGTATATTTAGCAATAACTATGCCTTAGAAATGGTGCTATAGGAGCATATCACGGAGCGACACAGGTCGAGCACAGAAAAGTTCTCATAAAGGTACAAACTTAAACAAAAGGGAAAATTATAAACTTTTATAAAAGCAATGGATAATATGTAATTTCATGAATTATTGAATGGTTAAAAATACGAATATTTATTTTAGTTTCTTACCTAGAACAACCATCAAACACATTCTGGACACAACACAGTTTGCTGCTGCAGACACACATGGTTGCAACACTTCAAACAGGCTGTGTTCGTCTTGTGATTGTCCTTGGATGGGCTGCTATTGCATCTAACTCTTTAATGCAGCTTGATGTGGCCACAGGGAATATCATGTCTGGCTTGAGAGTTGAGCTTGAAGGTGTCAAGCATTAGTTGACGGAGCAACTTTGAAAATTTTCCCGCAGATATGTCGTACCGATGTTTCACTTGGGGAGCACACAAATCAAAGGCGATTTCCTTGAGGAAAGTTCGCCTTGGCATCGGCTTGGAGAAGGGCATGGACGTGTAAAGAATATAGGAATTTACCGTTACTATATTCAGTATCCCATAAAAGAGACACAATGGCCAGCGTCGTATCTTACAAATACAATTGGATGTAGCACACATCTGATCAAATGTGTCTACACCCCTTTTTGTCTAGATATAGAATATTTGAGTGTCAGTTTTCCTCTTCTCGATCTCAGAAGGATCGTGATGAAGAGAACTCAACAACATGACCTCCTTTGTTCTATCA
>NC_090728.1:67812539-67932539 GCF_036898095.1 Palaemon carinicauda | reverse complement strand
TTGGGGGATGCCTCAGACTATTTTGGCAAGCATGGAAGGCTCACGGAGCGGAGCCCTGGACAGTGTCCGTACTGAAGGAGGGCTACAGGTTACCGTTCTTACCAGAACCACCCCCTCTAATCCCGGCCAGCCGGGCGGAGTGGCTAGTCCCCAAGGACCCGTCGAAGAAGACCGCCCTTCAAGAGGAAGTGTCCTCCATGTTGGAGAAGGGCGCCATGGAAGAAATTCTACACCCAGGCCCGGGTTTCTACAGTCGCCTGTTCCTGGTAGAAAAGGCAACGGGGGGGTGGAGGCCGGTTATAGATCTGTCGGCTCTCAACAAGTTCATAAAAATGACAGACTTCAAAATGGACACTCCGAAGTCAGTCCTACTGTCCTTGAGGGAGAAAGATTACATGATGACCATAGACCTCAAGGACGCCTACTTCCAAATTCCGGTCCACCCCTCGAGTCGAAAATTTCTCCGGGTGAAATGGGGTTCCCAGATCCTGCAATTCAAGACCCTTTGCTTCGGATTGTCAACAGCGCCCCAGGTGTTCACGAGAGTCTTCACGACTGTCTCAGTGTGGGCTCACGAACGAGGCATTCGCCTCATCCGATACCTGGACGACTGGTTGCTTCTTTCCTCCTCGAAGGACCTCTTGGAGGAACAAGGGATGAAACTCCTCCAGTTTTGCAAGGATCTGGGCATCGTGATCAACCCGGAAAAATCAAACCTATCCCCATCCACCAGAATGACCTACTTGGGAATGACTCTAGATACCATTCTGGGAAAAGCCTTCCCTTCAGAAGACAGAATAAACAATCTCATGGAAATCATTCGCCCGTTCCTATCGGGGCGCCCCAGGAGAGCAAAGGACTGGCAAAGACTGATAGGGCACCTGGTGTCGTTGGAGAAACTGGTTCCCCAGGGGAGAACCAGACTCAGAGCCGTGCAATGGAACCTGAAGAACCTCTGGTGCCAACTGGACTCGCAACAAGTACTAATCCCAGTTCTACCAAATACGAGGCCCTCCCTGGAATGGTGGCATTGCCGGTCGAACTCACTCAAGGGGATGCCCTTCGCGAACGACCCCCCCGAGTTACTGCTGTTCACAGACGCCTCCAACCAGGGATGGGAAGCCCATCTCCTCGACGAGACAGCGCGAGGAACCTGGATAGACGGGGAAAAGGAACTCCACATCAATGTCCTAGAGTTGAAGGCAGTCCAGAAGGCTTGCCTACACTTCGCAGATCTACTAAGGGGAAACACCGTGGTGTTGATGTGCGACAACGCCACGGTAGTAGCATACATAAAGAAGCAAGGAGGTTTGAAGTCAAGGGAGTTGTGCGATCTCACCATAAAGATTCTAGATTGGGCAGAAGAGAACCAGGTTGTGTTGTTAGCAAGGTTCATTCCCGGGAAGAAAAACGTGCTGGCCGACGGTCTCTGCAGGGTGGGCCAAATAGTAGGGACAGAGTGGTCCCTCCTCCCAGAAGTAGCCAAGCTCATCATCCAACGTTGGGGTTCCCCGGTGATGGACCTCTTTGCAACCAAACTGAACGCCCAACTCCCCGTATATTGTTCTGTACCAGATCCGAAGGCAGCCTTGGAGGACGCCTTTCAGCACAGGTGGGGCAACCTAGACGTGTACGCTTTTCCCCCCTTCACGTTGATAAGGCAAGTGCTCAACAGAGTAAGGACGGCCCAAAATGGTAGCGCCCCGGAGAGAGAGTGGTTCGCAGACCTAAAAGACCTGGCGAGTCAACCTCCGTGGCCTCTACCCGACAGGTCAGACCTTCTACATCAACCACATTTTCTCAGACTTCACGACAACCCACTGTCCCTACGTCTTCACGCCTGGAGACTATCGAGCGACTCCTGAAGAAGGAAGGGTATTCTTCAGCCACTGCTAAGAGAATGTCGCTATACCTGAGAAGGTCTTCAGCTGCGGTCTACCAAGCTAAGTGGGCCTCCTTCACGAAGTGGTGCTCTGCGAGGCACATAAAGCCCCTCAATGCCTCTGTCCCGGACATAGCGGATTTTCTGGTCTATCTCAGAGACAAAATGGGAATGGGAATGTCAATCCCAATCCTGAAGGGCATCGACCTGGGGTCCTCTAGGCACATCGCAATGCTTGTCAAGAGCTTCGAGCAGTCCTGCCCCCCACAGGCAGGTAGGGTGCCCCAGTGGGACTTACCTAAGGTCCTGAAGATGTTAAGTGGCCCCCTTTGAACCTTTGAAAGATATCGTGGACAGGGATCTCAGTCTCAAGGCAGTCTTCTTGCTGGCCTTGGCGTCCGCTAAGAGAGTAGGTGAGATCCATGGGCTGTCGTATGACGTCTCTCATTCGAAGGGGTGGAAAGATGTATCTTTCAAGTTCTTTCCTTCTTTTGTGGCGAAGACCCAGAACCCAGCTGTCTGGGATCCTAAATTCGAAGGTTTCTCCATACCAGCCATCCCTAAGACGGGTAATACTGAGGATTTAAAATTATGCCCTGTCCGTGCCATTAGAAAATACCTTGAAAGAACGGCTCATCTCCGGCCAGGCATCAAGAGCCTCTTCATCTCCACGGGTGTTACTAAGAAACAAGTCTCCAAGAACACCATTTCCTTCTGGTTGAGACAAGTTATTGCCAGGGCCTACAAGGAAGAAGGTCTGCCCGTGCCGGGCGCCCCCAGACCTCATGAAATCAGAGCTCATGAAATCAGAGGTCTGAGCACGTCCTTAGCCTTTGAGAAAAACATGGCAGTGGGTCAGATCCTTCGGGCAGGTACTTTGTCTAACCAGTCGACCTTTACTGCCCATTACCTCAAGGACTACTCGAGGAAGTCCTTAGACGGGTTCTCCATTGGAACAGTCATCTCCGCCCTCCAAGTGGTTTAACGGTAAAAGCCCCAGGCTCAATCGCGGATAGCAACCGGGAGACACAGGTGCGTTTCCTTTCATCCTACCCAGTTGTTCCCCATCCTCATCGGAGATTACCAACTTGTACCATTGGATAACACGTTCTTCACAACTACGTTACTGGATGCAACATCAGAAGTTTTTCAAAGGGTGAGTACTTAGACACTAACGTGAGCTCTTTGTGTAGTTACCCTCTCGTCCGTTTTCTAGTATGTACCGTTATACCTAGGCCTCTTGGCCTCCGCTTACTGGGTCTGTAGGTCAGAATAGCACTCCCGCCTCCTAAAGTGTAAGTCTCCTAAGAAAGTAGTTCGAGGTAAGTATTCGTGTTGGAACAAATAAAAAATTTTAAGTAATTTTTATTTTTCCTAACATACTTACCGAGAACTACTTTCGGGTAATGGCCCTCCCTTCCTTCCCCGAGTGCCTCTCTTCCCTTGCAAGTATTGTGCTACATCAATAGAACTTACTGGCGATATCGACCCAAGCGGACATCGACCTAGCGCTAAGCCTACCCTCGGGGCACGTTCTTTAATGCCGGGGTAGGCCTCCATAGAAAACGGGATTGAGGGTACCCTACACAAAACTCTGGTCAGTAGATAGATAGATAGATATATATATATATGTATATGTATATATAAATATATCTATCTATCTATCTATCTATATATATATATATATATATATATATATATATATATATATATATATATATATATATATATATATAGATGAAAGTGAGGAGAGCACTAGATGAAACGAGAGTAGGAAAAGCAACTGGTATGGATGGTGTGAAAGCTGAGATTTTGAAGGAAGGGGGTGTGACTGTACTTGAATGGTTGGTGAGATTGTTTAATATGTGTTTTGTGTTGTCAATGGTACCAGTAGATTGGGTTTGTGCATGTATTGTACCACTATATAAGGGTAAGGGAGATGTGCATGAGTGTTGTAATTCAAGAGGTATTAGTTTGTTGAGTGTAGTTGGAAAAGTGTATGGTAGAGTATTGATTAATAGGATTAAGGATAAAACAGAGAATGCAATCTTGGAAGTACAGGGTGGTTTTAGAAGAGGTAGGGGTTGTATGAATCAGATTTTTACAGTTAGGCAGATATGCGAGAAATATTTAGCAAAAGGTAAGGAGGTGTATGTTGCGTTTATGGATCTGGAGAAAGCATATGATAGAGTTGATAGGGAAGCAATGTGGAATGTGATGATGTTATATGGAGTTGGTGGAAGGTTGTTGCAAGCAGTGGAAAGTTTCTACAAAGGTAGTAAAGCATGTGTTAGAATAGGAAATGAAGTGAGTGATTGGTTTCCGGTGAGAGTGGGGCTGAGACGGATGTGTGATGTTGCCGTGGTTGTTTAACTTGTATGTTGATGGAGTGGTGAGAGAGGTGAATGCTCGAGTGCTTGGACGAGGATTAAAACTGGTAGGCGAGAATGACCATGAATGGGAGGTAAATCAGTTGTTGTTTGCGGATGATACTGTACTGGTAGCAGACACAGAAGAGAAGCTTGACCGACTAGTGACAGAATTTGGAAAGGTGTGTGAGAGAAGGAAGTTGAGAGTTAATGTGGGTAAGAGTAAGGTTATGAGATGTACGAGAAGGGAAGGTGGTGCAAGGTTGAATGTCATGTTGAATGGAGAGTTACTTGAGGAGGTGGATCAGTTTAAGTACTTGGGGTCTATTGTTGCAGCAAATGGTGGAGTGGAAGCAGATGTACGTCAGAGAGTGAATGAAGGTTGCAAAGTGTTGGGAGCAGTTAAGGGAGTAGTAAAAAATAGAGGGTTGGGCATGAATGTAAAGAGAGTTCTATATGAGAAAGTGATTGTACCAACTGTGATGTATGGATCGGAGTTGTGGGGAATGAAAGTGATGGAGAGACAGAAATTGAATGTGTTTGAGATGAAGTGTCTTAGGAGTATGGCTGGTGTATCTCGAGTAGATAGGGTTAGGAACGAAGTGGTGAGGGAGAGAACGGGTGTAAGAAATGAGTTAGTGGCTAGAGTGGATATGAATGTGTTGAGGTGGTTTGGCCATGTTGAGAGAATGGAAAATGGTTGTCTGCTAAAGAAGGTGATGAATGCAAGAGTTGATGGGAGAAGTACAAGAGGAAGGCCAAGGTTTGGGTGGATGGATGGAGTGAAGAAAGCTCTGGGTGATAGGAGGATAGATGTGAGAGAGGCAAGAGAGCGTGCTAGAAATAGGAATGAATGGCGAGCGATTGTGACGCAGTTCCAGTAGGCCCTGCTGCTTCCTCCGGTGCCTTAGATGACCGCGGAGGTAGCAGCAGTAGGGGATTCAGCATTATGAAGCTTCATCTGTGGTGGAAATGTGGGAGGTTGGGCTGTGGCACCCTAGCAGTACCAGCTGAACTCGGTTGAGTCCCTGATTAGGCTGAAGGAACATAGAGAGTAGAGGTCCCCTTTTTGTTTTGTTTCATTGTTGGTGTCGGCTACCCCCCAAAATTGGGGGAAGTGCCTTGGTATATGGATGGATGGATATATATATATATATATATATATATATATATATATATATATATATATATATATATATATATATATCTATCTATATATACATATACATATATATATATCTATCTATCTATCTATATACATATATATATATGTGTGTATATATATATATATATATATATATATGTATGTATATATATATATATATATATATATATATATATATATATGTATGTATATATATATATATATATATATATATATATATATATATATATATATATATATATATATATATATACACTTGTTCCAACACAGGGACTTACCTCGAACTACTTTCTTAGGAGTTACCTGGAACCTCCTCTCAACCGACCAGAGTTTTGTGTAGTTTACCCTACTTCCGTTTTCTGTGGTGGTAGGCCTATGCGGATGGATACGTGCCCTGAGGGCAATCTCGAGGCAGGCCTCCTGTTAGCTTGGGTCTCAACCTTCAGTAAGTTCTCTGGTTGCGTCGTGATATCTCGACGCTCTCCATATCTCAGTGTGACCCTTTGTGTCCCCGACTCTTGTGTACCGCTTGTGTTTCCACGTGGTCCGTTGTGCTTACCCTTGTGCTTTCGTGCTTTTAACTTAATTCCCTTGTGTTTTTTAGCTTTCTCTTTTCATTTTCCGCTATGTTCCTGTGTATGGCGGTATTGTGTTTGTGCGTGATGGAGCATGCCCGCCGTTGTCCTGGACCTATAGTCGGGAAGTCGTGTGGACCGTTCTTGTCTAAGCCCGATGTGGACCCGCACTCCCTTTGTTTCTCGTGTAGGGGTAAAGTGTGCTCTCCTTCGGACACGTGTCCTGAATGTGTTTCGTGGAGTCAAGTTCAGTGGGTGAAGTTTGGGACTAAGAAGAAGTCGTCAAAATGTTCTCTCAGGAAGGCAAGTTTATCTTCTCCCGCGACATCGGCTGGTGAGAAATCGGACAGGGTTCCTTCTTCTTCCCCTACCCAGAGTAGGGGACGAGGTAAGTCAGTTAAGGGGAAGAAACCGGTGCTTCTTCCCCAGGAGTGTCTTTTAGATTCGGGGGTGACTGTTTCTGTACAGGCAAGTGGGGGGGGGGGCCTGAGGGTATGTTTTGTGAGGGTCCGCGGGACGTTGCCCTCGTGCAAGGGGGGCACGTTTCTGCTGGCGACCCTATGTGGAATAAAAATGTACCTTTTTCTTCTCCAGATTCTTAGGTAGATGTTTCAGGCACCTCCGCAGCGGAAGGCGCCCCAGAGAAAGATGATTCCCCGCTAGAAGATCCCCTCGGATGGAGCCTACCGAGGACTCCATGTAGGTCTCCTATGAGAGTGGAGGACGGTCTGGGCTCCTGTTTCCAGATTATAGAGCATCCTACTACTCCTCCAGCATCTTCGTCGGCAGTCCCTGAGGTTTTTCTGCAACCGTCGACGTCCGGGACCCAACAGGTGTTGAGCAAAGCTCCACCTGCCCCTCGGTCCCGTTATGGAGAGATGTCGGAGTCTTCGGCAGCAGGTTCCTCATTTTCTTCGGAGGAAGAAGTTCGGAGGAAACACCGGAGGAGGAGAGATAGATCTAGGAGAAGACGGTCCTACTCTAGGTCTCCATCTAGGTTGCGGCATAGCAGGAGGAGATCTCGTTCCCCGCAACGGAAGGTCAGAAGAAGTTCTTCTCTGAAAGAACAATGGGTCCTCGTCCCCCGTAGTAAGCTTAAGGACTTTACTACGGTCACGAGCACTACGGGTCGGCTTACCAGAGACAGTCCTCCTAGAAGAGCCTCCGACAGCCGCAAGTCGGCTACAGGCATGGACCATAGATCCTCGTTGGACAGGCGTAAGACCTCGAAGAAGGAGACTCAATCCGCCCAGCGGAGGGAGTCGCCTCTTAGGACGGGCAGCCGCGACGAGTCAGCCGGTGGGAGTGATCGTCATGCACGGCTGCCTCCGTCGGACATTCCCATGGAAGAGCCTGTTCCCTGGTTAAAAGATCAAACGAATTGCGGAGGCGCCCGTCTCTTCCGAAGGGCGCAACCTCGATCCTCAACAGAGCGCAGTTGCCCGCTTCAGTGCCACATCCCATCCCCGGACGGAGGAAGCGGATGATGATTCAGAAGAAGTGCCAGCGGAGGACTCCGCGTATAGGAGAGTCATCAACCTGATCAGGAAGCATCATAGGATTGAGGAGCCCGTACCTTCGGAGGAGGACGTCTGGAGGTCAGGCCTCAATAGAATCATGGAGGAGCCAGTCCAGAAGAAGCCATCCTTAGCCCTGCCTGAAGCGAGAGACGTCAAACTGGGACGGGTCCACATAGACAAAGTTGTGGCCCGAAACAGGGAGAACTCTAAAGGGCAGAGTGCTTCCAAACTCCTGCAAGGACTAAAATCGCAAAGTAAATATTATTCTTTGGAGGGACGTCCACATGGAGCCAGTAAGCTGGAAGACTCCCTGGAAGTTTTAGGCCAAGGCTCCCCAGAGGACAGGGCCTCTTCTGCGCCGATCTACTTCTCGCAAGCAGAGACGATAATGATGGAGGAGATGTCTAAAGACCTCATCGTCGCCTCCTGGTTGGACTGGTGGGCTTCTAGACTAGTGGGCACCCAGATTTCCACAGAATCAGCAGATCCCTCCAAGCGTGATGCGTTGAAAGAGTTTGTCAGCTCGGGGGGCCGCGCTCTGAAGTTTTTGACCTTCCAGTCCTTAGCCTTGTCTGCCAACTGGGTTTTAAGGAGGAGGGACTCAGTACTGAAAAATCTGTCTTAAGAAGATTCCGGACAGGGAGGCGAGAACACTACGGAATCTTTCAGTGTGGGATGAAGGGCTCTTCCCTCTCAAAAAGACGGAAGTAAGTCGTCGAAAAACTGGTGAAGAGGAAGGAGGCCGTAGTACCTAAATCGCAACCTATGAGAAGACCCACTTATAGGAGACCTGCTCTCGAGGCTCCTTCGACGTCTCGCTCTTCTCCTACCCAGGTAAGGAGAGAACCCTCGACGTCTCTGTGGTCTCAGACTACGCAGCCCACCCGAAGAGGAACAAGCTCTGCTCCAACCTCGTTTGGGACAACCTATCCTTCAGCCAGGAGGTCCCGGGACGTTCTGGACGTTCCTCCCGAAGGAGGTAGGGAGAGAGGCCCCCTTCTCCTGCCCAAGCCTCAGGTAGGGGGGTGCCTCAGACTTTTTTGGCAAGCATGGAAGCTCCACGGAGCAGAACCGTGGACTGTGACAGTTCTAAAGGAGGGTTACAGACTGCCCTTCCTGGCAGACCCGCCCCCCTTATCCCAGCAAGTCAGGCGGAGTGGTTAGCCCCCAAGGATCCCTTGAAGAGAGCAGCCTTGCAGGAGGAAGTCTCCACTATGTTGGCAAAAGGGGCAATGGAGACTGTTCTCCTTCTGGGACCAGGTTTCTACAGTCGTCTTTTCCTGGTAGAAAAAGCAACGGGTGGTTGGAGACCAGCGATAGATCTGTCAGCCCTCAACAAGTTCATATGCAAGACCGACTTCAAGATGGACACCCCGAAGTCGGTCCTGGAGTCCTTGAAGGAAGGGGACTTCATGTTGTCCATAGACCTCAAGGACGCCTATTTCCAGATTCCGATTCATCCCTCCAGCAGAAAGTACCTCCGGGTGAAATGGGGTACCCAGGTCTTGCAATTCAGAGCCCTGTGCTTCGGGCTTTCTACAGCCCCCCAGGTATTTACAAGGATTTTCACGACAGTCTCCGTTTGGGCTCACGAACGGGGAATCCGTCTGATTCGATACCTGGACGACTGGTTGCTCCTTTCTTCCTCAGAGGAAGTTTTGAAGGAACAGGGCACGGAGCTTCTTCAATTCTGCAAGGTCCTGGGTTTCACTAACGTGGAAAAATCTCACCTGACCCCCACCAACAGGATGACGTACTTGGGCATAGTCCTGGACTCGCTGTTAGTCAGAGCCTTCCCATCGGCAGACAGGTTGAACAATTTGGATCAAGTCCTCTGTCCGTTCCTAGGGGGTCAACCCAGAAGAGCAAAAGACTGGCAGAGGTTGATAGGCCATCTTGTGTCTTTGGAGAAACTGGTGCCTCAAGGAAGACAGAAACTCAGGAGCATCCAGTGGAATCTGAAGGATCTCTGGAATCAGAGGGACTCCCCCTACAAAATTGTCCCGATTCTTCCAGAGACCAGACAGTCCCTGGAATGTTGGCAGGATCGGTCAAACACTCTCAAAAGGAGCTCACCTCCTAGGAAAAGCAGCAAGAGGCGTTTGGACAGAGATCGAGAGGACTCAACACATCAATGTCCTGGAGATGAGAGCTGTTCAGGAAGCATGCCTACACTTCGCATCCCTTCTAAAAGGAAACACAGTGGCGCTGATGTCGGACAACGCCACAGTAGTGGCGTACATAAAGAAGCAAGGGGGACTGAAGTCAAAGGAGTTGTGCGTTCTCGCGTTGGAGATCCTAAGATGGGCCGAAGAAGAGCAAGTCAGGATGACAGCAAGATTCATTCCGGGAAAGAAAAATGAACTGATCTTCAGTATTTATTGTTTTCAAAGAACTTACTGAAGGTCGAGACCCAAGCTAACATGAGGGGTGCCTCGAGATTGCCCTCAGGGCACGTATCCATCCGCATAGGCCTACCACCACAGAAAACTGAAGTAGGGTAAACTACATAAAACTCTGGTCGGTTGAGAGGAGGTTCCAGGTAACTCCTAAGAAAGTAGTTCTCGGTAAGTATGTTAGGAAAAATACAAATTACTAATAATTTGTGATATATATGGGTTTTCTTCATTTATTGGAAAAGGTTCGTTCGTAAGTACACCGTACACAACTACCCTCGCAGGTGAGGGACTTGTCAACTCGACCGCCCAAAGGCAACTAGACTCCCTTCACTACCAAAATGCAATATTGTACAAAAACATGCGTAGATATTTGTTTTTGTGGAATACAGTACTCATGAATATTGAGTTCATTTACCTTGACGTACAACACACAACTATAAGTGAATTAGGACATATATATTTTTGGGCTCGAGCCATGTTGTCATGATGGAAGTTCTTTCCGGCAGCTTCCTACTGTATAATATTTCTGCAAGTGATATTACAAGTGAATTACCGTCAGGTATCACAGGGTTCTAACCCCCGGAACGACTATTTTAAGATATCATGTATAATCAGGATGCATCTGTAGATAACCATAGATATCTGCACCCCAAACAGACTTAACCCAGTGTAGGAATCTAAGGAGTAGGATAGGTGAGGAGCTGTTCCATATCCTCTCCCTTCATAGTACTGTTCGTCTCTGATAAACTCATTCCTTTGATCGCAGCTTACATACGCGTTCGTATTTTGTCAAGTGCGCCTTTTCTCAGCTTTATGAAGTTATTCCTAGCATGATGGCTTTCCTTTCATCATCAGAGATGAGTACCCTCTTCCTTTACTGTTTGATTTAGCTGTAACTGCTTCAGATCCTCTCAGGGAGTGGTTAATTAACTTTTTTCTGGCAATGAGGGAGCCGGGCACTCCGATTCCAGTTAGCCATTGGGCGCCATGTCGTTTTCGTGACTGCCCTTTTTATTTCATGTTCACTTAGTATCATTTCACTAGTATCACGTTGGCTAGCTTTATTTCAGCATTACAATGCCTTGGACTCTGTTTTGTGTTTACTTTTACTATGCATTAATGTAGTTTTAAGTTTTGGTTTTATGCGTGTTGGTCCCGGCTAGCCTAGCTTAGGAAGTGGTAGTTTTGTAGGTGATGGGTTCGCCAATGGCGATCAGGTCTTTCTTTCTGGTCTCGTTGGCAGCGGCTTTTTTACCCTTAACAGATTTTTTCCTCTGTTATACTAGTTTACCGAGCCCCTTTGCATGCCTGCCTTCGATCACCCTGTTTTTTCGACCTATTAAGCTTAGCCTAGCTTTCCTTGGCTAATCCATTGGTCTGCGATGCTGCATTTGTTCATGATCCCCCATGCTAGGACTGTGCAGTCCATTGAAGTTCCCCTTTGCGAAGGGTGATCTCCCCTTGTCGGTGCACCGACTTATTTGTACCGACTTATTTGTACTGCCGTAAGCTCCTAACCTCTGGGATTTCTCGATTGATATGCGGCATCGACCTATTAGGCTTAGCCTAGTCCTCGTTGGCGAATCCGTTGGTCTGCCATGCTGCATTCTTTCATGATCTCCCATGCTAGGACCGTGCAGTCTTTTTGAGCTCCCCTTTGCGAAGGGTGTTCTCCCCTTGTCAGTGCGCCGACTTACCTGTACTGCCGTTGCTTCCTAGCCTCTGGGATTTCTTGTTTGACTTGCGGCATCTACCTATTAGGCTTAGCCTAGCCCTCGTCAGAGATCTGTTGGTTAGCCATTCTGCATTCGCTCGTGATCTCCCATGCTTGGACTGTGCACTCCATTGGAGCTCCCCTTTTGCGAAGGGTGATCTCAGCATGTCGGTGCGCCAACTTACATGTACTGCTGTTACCTCCTAGTCTCTGAGATTTCTCGATCGGACTGCAGTCGCTGTTTCTGATGACATGGCATTGATTTTAGTCTTTCTAACCTTTTCTGGGATTCAGAGTGCGGTGGCATAGAGAGTCTCTCTAGAGAATCTTCCTTGTTGGGATAACACTCAGATTGAATTTAGATTTCTTTCTGAGCCTGACTTCCTTACCGTCGCCTCTGTTCTGGGGATTGTTAAGGAATGCTCTTTTGATGCATGGGTATAGCTACCCCATGCCGTCACCCCTCTTTATATCCTAGCCTTTCTGGGACGGACATTGCAGGAATTTTATCTTTTTACTTGATCGGGGGGTTGGTTCCTTCTGGGGTCTGACCCTCCATGGCTGTCAGCATGCTTCTCCCGGAGGGGTAGGCTACTAGACTGATGGCAGTGCTGGTACCTAACGGTTTTGCTGCCACCTTTTGCACACCATCCCATAGTACCTGTACTGGCGTGCATTGCTGCTTGTGGCAGTGCCGCTACTGGCGACCCTGCCTTCAGCTATGGCATGGTGTTTTATACGGGAACCTTTGCCGTTTGTTTCCACCTCCCTAGGCACCTTTGCCCCTGACGGTGTTGTTACTGGCGGCAGGGCTAGTACTAGTCAGTGGGAGTGATTTTTTGGGCTCAGGCCATGTCGGCCTGATGGAAGTTCCTTTAAAGTAGCTTCCTAGGTTATATTTGACTACAGTGATATATCCCAGAGAATTTTACCTTAAGGTATCCAGAACTCTAACTCCTGGCGCGAATATCCCTAGCTTTTGCTTTTAGGGATATCGCATAATATCAGAGGATGTATTCTTGACACGCCACATAGCTATCATCACCCCGAATAGCTTTTTCGCTTCGAGAGGGGAAAGTGGCAAGAATCGAAAGAGAGCCATTATTAAGGCACGCTCGACTCCTTACTGTTTTGAGTACCTGTATGACGTCACGACCGGGCGCCATCTCGTCATTCCTTTTTTCGTAGTGGCTTTGCTCGGTGTTTTCCCTGTGCTCTCACGATATTTTTGGATTTATCACTCGCTATGAGGCTTTCTCCAGCCTCATCTGCCTTTGTATAAATGTAGCTCATGCCAGTTTTTTACTCGATTCAAGGTTCAATTAACGTAACGAGCTGTTGCCTAACCGGAGGCGTCATGGACGCTGTCGTTTGCTATGCATGAGTCATTTAGTTAGCCAGAACGACCTTCCCGGTGTTACTAGCTTTAATAAATTTAGCTATTTAGCCTTCATTGCTAGGAAAATTTTATATCATGCTGATAGTATTCTTGGGTTTCGGCAATTTAGGTAACTGATCCTCGCTTACGCTAGGCTTCCTAGCCTAGGAGTTTTGCTTTTATTACTTTCATGCAGGATATAATAGTTTTTCCTAGTGTGGTAATTTTATTGAAGCTTTAGGCAGTATTTTATACATGTAAGATATTTACTGCATAAATTTTCCTCTTCCAAAGATAGTATACGAGAGTTTCGGTGATTTAGGTAATCGATGCTCACTGCCTCTAGGCTACTAGCCTAGGGGCTTTAGCATACTTTCATACATATCCCCAACTGTTCCTGTATCGCATTTTTTAAGTAGAGACTGATACCTCCTAGCCTTTTATAGGGCGATACTAATCTCCTTTGGAGATTTAAGAGCAATCTCTTCTCCTTCTGAGTTAGCCTAGGCTGAACCCTAGTCAGCTTTACCTCGAATTGCTTTCGGGTACAACTAGGCTAGGGTGTTTCTGTTCTTTCCCTGTAATCGGAGATGCAGGTTTTTGTGTTTAGTCAGAACCTCAGAGTATTCTGTCTGTGGTTGGTAGCCGACTAGCAAGGTGAATGGAATTCCTTGGCTAGGTTAGGCTACCGACATAGGAGGCTAGACCTCCCTAGACCACACCTGAAGGCATTCTATGATATGATGCCTTCTCCCTGTGGCCTAGCAGACTAGTCCTGTGCCGGCAGAACCTAAGCTGAAGAATAGAATTCTTCTATTGCTTGGGGGACACCGACACTAGACTCTGTTTCCTTTTGTCTAGAGATAGCAGCGAGGGTGCTGCCAATCCCTTTCTGTATTGAACTAACCCTTGGCTAGGGAATAGAATTCTCTGGTCACATGGGATAGTTCTAATACTGGAACAGTCTCTTGTTAGGTGAGGTAGGACAGGCTTTACACACACTACAGGACCCTCACCCCCTCCCCCATTCTGTCCTTTAGTGATGGCCTCGCCATCACATTCCTTTGGCCATCATCCTACAATCGACCCTAGTGCTGGTAGGTTGTGGGTCTGGCCCGGGTTTTCTGTCTGTTGCTCGGCTGTGCCGGCTGCCGGCAGAAGCGTTCTTCAGTCCTCTCTTGGTCTGCCATCCATAAACCCTGCTTGCAGATGCCGGCAAGGTTATGGATGGATGGAAGCTTGAATGTTACATTCTCCCCTTCCATTTGAACCCTCATTCTGGATAGAGGACAGTAAGGCTGATCCTTTACATGATCCTTCGTCCATGCTTCCTCTCTCTCTTCTGACTAGTACCCTGGGTCCTACCTGCCGGCAGCTAGGCTTAGCTATCGGCAGCCGGATGGGCTGCAGACCGCTGATATAATAATAACTAATCGGCGGCTGCCATAGATTTCCGACAGCCGGCAACCCTCCGGCGGCTGGTCTCCCACCGGCTATCTGCCGACAGCTATGCTAGCTGCTGGCAGCCGGACGGACGGCCGACTGCCAATATACTGCCTAACCGCCGGCAACCTCCTGACGGCCGGCGATCTGCCGCCCATTACCCCCAGAAGGCAGTACACCTTCTGACTTGTACCGAGTTGCTAGCCTGCCGGCGGGTACTACAGTATATGACTATACAGTAGCCAGTATAATTGCAATATAGATCATACTGCAATCAGAAAACTACAGTATAGATTATACGGTAGCCCATAATTCTTCTAACATACACTGTGTTTTCATGGGCAGCCTATTGTCACTGAGACCCCTTAATACAAAGAAAGTGAGCTCTTTCTTTAATATAATAAGTGATTACTAAATTCAATCCCCAACATTAAAAATCCAGAAGACAGTGTTAGGTTACACTTATATATATCCTTATTGGATAGAGATCTTCCATCGGTTTTCTAACATTAGAAATATCCATGATTTTAATGTTGAGGGAGGTCACAGCAATTTGCTGGACAGGAAACACACGTATGTGTCTTTCCTTTTTCCTTTCTAGCTTACCTATCCTAAGCTATATATACTTAACAATATTGTATACTTAATATTGTGATATAATTCACCGAATACTCATTGTATTTTCCTCTCTTTACAGGAGGACCATCCCATGTGCGGGAACCTTTTCTGCAACGTCCGCAGCAAAAACTTCTGTGGCCATGGACTGTGCAGGACGCGCGCGCGCTGTGCAGCAACAAAGGGAACTCCGAAGTATTGGGACCCCCAGGTATGTGACGTTTGCTCTAACTTGGTTACTGAGGCTTTTGATGACCAAAAGACAACAGAGTCAAGGGATGCAGCAAGAGAGAAGCTGCGAAAATGGGTCGGGTTTTCAAAAGAACACCACCGGGCCCTACCTTCCTAGTGAAAAGATGAGGGCCTGTCTTTTCCCAAGGGCATCTTTAGATGCAGTAATCCCGCAACCTCACCCAGAGATTCCCTGTGTCCAGATTCCGATAGAATCTGATGTATCGGATGCCATGAAGGACATCCACCTGAAAGACAAGATGTCAGAAGTGTCAGAAGGCACTGAAAGAAGTCTTCTTGCCGAAGATCAGGAGGAGGAGTCATTGATGGCTCCCGAGACCGACGAAGAAGGGACCGAGATAGTTTCGGTTTCATCGGCTCTGATCGCAGAGCCGGTCCCCTCGACCTCCTCTGCTCCCCAATTGGCCGGTATGAATCAGACTTTAACGTCTATCCTCATTATAGTCCAAGATCTGAAGAAGCAGTCCACTGAAAAAGAAGTTGCGTTAAGGTTGGAAATGCACCAATTTGCAGCTTCCCGTGCAGCTCCGAAGAAGCTGAAGGGAAGGATCTTCCCCCTTTCTCGGCCGTCAACCCGTGGAGGCATGCTGAGGACATGCCAATGTCAGGGTGGAACATTTTCATCTCCGACAAGCTGGGCACAGTTCTGGTCGAAAATGTGGAATTCTGGCCCAGCCTAGGGGCCTACCCAGACTGCTATATTCGTCTGAGGACGGAACCGCCCTCGAAAGAGGAGACAGAGCCATAATCCTTGACCTCGCCAAAGCTCAGGTCTTGCTATCCACCACGCTGAAGGAGAGGGCCTTCACTAATTCCAAAGTGTTGGCTCTGAGTAAGAAGCACCCTTCCTTCATTGCTTCTTCCCGAGCCTTCCCCTTTATGGAAAAAGGGTATAAGGCAGCCTTGAAGGCAATCGAGGCAGGGAAACCATGTCCAGCACTCGAGGAGTGTAGGCCGTTCTCCCTCGCCCTACCATCGGACGAAACAGATTGGAAGGATGTGCATCATACCTTCTCAATCGGGAAGTTGGAGGTCGACATTGCCGGACGTCAGTTTCGGCGAAGACCTCCCTAAGTTGTCAGACTTTCATCTGCGCCAGGAGCAGGAAACGAAAGAAAGACTTGCCGCCTCAATGTCTCTTTAAACAGGGCTGGAGACGATGGCAAGCGTCTCCCAATCCACAGACATGTTCATGGTCTTTGCCAAGGCTCACCTAGCAAAAGTGACCAAGGACTTGTACAATTTTATCCAAGCCAGAAGGGCTTGTCGAGAGTTCATGTTTGCCTTGGCTGCGGTGAGGCACGAACCAAGGAAGCTGATATCATCCAGTATCTGGGGTAAGGACCTCTTTCCAAGCGATGTGGTTAAGGAGGTCGTCGACAAAGCTGCCACGGAGAATAGAAACCTTCTCCAAAAGTGGGGCTTGTCGATGAAGAGGAAGTCTTCCCAGGATGAGGGTTCCCAACCCAAGAGGAAGACAGAGGCCAAGAGCACCCTCTCGCCCACCTAGACAACAGCAACACTTTCCCGCGGCCACAGTGCCTCAGGCGGGGGCACAACCACCCACCACGTACCAATTGGTACCTCAGCAGTTGGCGACACAGTCGCCTGTCTTTACCCCGGCCTTCGAAAGGCAATCCACTACCTTTCGGCCGAAATCTAGAGGCTCCTTTCGAGGCTCCTCTAGACGCCCCTCAAGAGGCAAAGGCAACAGGGGTGGACGTGGCCAAGGAGGCAAGCCCTCTGGTCAGCACTCCAAGTGAGATGCTTCCGGTAGGAGGGAGACTATTCTCTTTCCGGGATCGTTGGACCTTCGATCCCTGGGCTCACAGCCTGATCAAGAACGGACTAGGTTGGAGCTGGAACGCAACTCCACCAGCTTTCCCTCAATTCTTCCAACACTCAACCCCCATTCTGGAAGAATATATCCAAGAACTCTTAGACAAGAGAGTAATAAAGAGGGCAAAATCCATCAAGTTCCAAGGAAGACTGTTTTGTGTTCCAAAGAAGGACTCGGACAAACTCAGTCATTCTGGACTTGTCGCCACTCAACAAGTTCTTAGTAAACCACAAGTTCAGGATGCTCACCCTTCAACACATAAGGACCCTACTGCCCAAAAAGGCATACACAGTCTCCATAGACATGGCAGACGCATATTGGCATGTCCCAATCAATCGACAAGTTTCCTCCTACCTAGGATTCCAGCTACAAAAGAGACAATACGTCTTCAGAGCTATGCCCTTCGGGCTAAACATAGCCCCAAGGATCTTCACGAAGCTTGCAAACGCAGTCATTCATCAACTACGCCTAAAAGGAGTTCAGGTAATAGCCTACCTGGACGATTGGCTGGTGTGGGCAGCATCCGAAGCAGAATGCATGCAAGCCTCCAAGAAAATGATCCAGTTCCTAGAACATCTGGGATTCAAGATCAACATGGAAAAGTCTCGACTATCTCCAGCTCAAAAGTTTCAATGGCTCGGAGTTCAGTGGAACTTACAGTCACACTTCCTCTCCCTTCCATCAAAGAAGAGGAGAGAGATAGCGGGATCTGTCAAGAGACTTCTAAAATCCGCTCGGATATCAAGACGACAACAGGAGAGAGTACTGGGCTCCCTCCAGTTCGCCTTAGTGACAGACCCAGTGCTGAGGGCACAATTAAAAGATGCATCAGGAGTCTGGAGAAGATACGCATCAAACGCTCAAAGAGATCTAACAAGACCAATACCAACCCGTCTGTGATCACTTCTCAAGCCAGGGTCGGAGGCCAGGCACTTGAAGAAATCGGTACCCTTACAATCACCTCCACCCTCAGTCATCGTTCACACAGATGCCTCAAAGGAAGGATGGGGAGACCACTCTCACCAACGGAAAGTCCAGGGGACCTGGTCCTCCCTCTTCAAGACCTTCCACATCAACATTCTGGAAGCTATGGCAGTTTTTCTATCTCTGAAGAAACTGAAGCTACGCTGCTCGATCCACATCAGACTGGTCCTAGACAGCGAAGTGGTAATGAGATGTCTAAACCGACAAGGTTCGAGATCGCCCCAAATCAACCAAGTGATGTTGGCCATCTTCCGTCTGGCGGAAAAGAAGAGATGACACTTATCAGCAGTTCACCTTCAAGGGTTCCGCAATGTGACGGCGGATGCTCTATCCAGGTTTACCCCGGTAGAGTCAGAATGGTCCCTAGATGCAGGATCATTCTCCTTCATCTTACGCAAAGTCCCAGGACTGCAGATCGACCTCTTCGCGACGAGTGACAACAAGAAGCTACCTCGATACATAGCCCCATACGAGGACCCTCTAGCGGAAGCAGTGGACGCGATGTCCCTAAATTGGAACAGATGGTCCAGGATTTACCTGTACCCTCCACCCAACCTTCTGTTAAAGGTCCTCAACAAACTAAGATCCTTTCGGGGAACAGCAGCGATAGTGGCTCACAAGTGGCCGAACAGCGTTTGGTTCCCTCTAATAACGGAACTGCGACTGAAGCTGGTCCCGTTGCCGGATCCAGTTCTGACTCAACAAGTGCAGAAGTCGACTGTCTTCGCTTCATCACAGAAAATCCGAAACTTTCATCTCATGGTTTTCTCTCCTTAGCAGTCAAAAAAAGGTTTGGGATTTCGAAAGACAGTATAAACTTTTTAGAAGAATACAAGTCTAAATCTACTAGAAGACAATACGAGTCATCCTGGAAGAAATGGGTTGCCTTTGTTAAGGCAAAGAAACCAAAAGAAATTTCAACAGATTTTTGTTTATCATTCTTTATTCATCTCCATGAACAAGGATTAGCAGCCAACACGATTTCTACGTGTAAATCTGCCTTGACTAGACCCTTGCTGTATGCCTTCCAGGTGGACTTCTTTAACGAAATCTTCAATAAAATCCCTAAGGCCTGCGCTAGGCTTAGGCCTGCAGCACCTCCGAGCCCATTTCATGGTCCTTAGATAAGGTTCTTCATTTAGCTTCAACCCTGAACAATCAAGATTGCTCTCTAAAGGATTTGACCCAAAAAGTTATATTCTTATTTGCACTAGCCTCAGGAGCCAGAGTTAGCAAAATAGTGGCCCTTTCGAGGGATGAGGGCCATATTCAGTTCACGGAGAGTGGAGAACTGAATCTCTTTCCTGACCCAGCGTTTCTCGCTAAAAATGAGCTACCCACCAAAAGGTGGGGTCCCTGGAAAATCTGCCCTCTGAAGGAATTTGCATCTCTATGTCCAGTAGAGTGCCTAAAGGTCTATCTTCGTAGAACTTTAGACTTTAGGGGAGGACAGCATTTTAGGGGAGAAACCTCAGGTTCAACATTGTCTTTGAAACAATTAAGGGCGAAGATCACCTACTTCATTCGCAGAGCGGATCCAGACAGTACACCCGCAGGTCATGATCCGAGAAAGATTGCTTCGTCTCTGAATTTCTTCCAAAATAGGAATTTTGAAAGTCTTCGCTCATATACTGGATTGAAGTCATCCAGGGTTTTCTTTAAACACTACGCAAAGCAAGTGCAGGATATCAAGTGCTTTTTGGTGGCGGCAGGTAGTGTGCTAAAACATGCCGCTTGAAAACCACGAGGAACACCGCACTAATTGGGAATTTTAGTGATGGGTGTACATGATCTCTCCCTACGGAGTGACATGTTGAGTGAAGTGCCACCGTAGTGACACTATGGACTGTTCCAAGTATAAAGGTGAAAGAAGCATAAAAGACTTACACATGTGCCATGCGTATTGCTACGCAAGTGTTTGTAGACTGTAATGACAGAAATAAGAAAATAGGAAAATTTCACAAAATTTCCTTTCTAAAGTGGCTTATGCCTTTCTTTTCAGATGAAACAAGTATTTCTGATATCTTTTTATTTATTTATGCTTTTAATTATATTTCCAATTTTTTTTTATATTGTATTATGAAATGCACATTGACTTCATGCTTTATTGATTATCAATAAATGTATAATTAAATTTTGCGTCTTTTTCACCTCAAATTCTGAATAAATAAAACGTGTCTGAGTATTTATATACAACCTTTCATCTTGTAAATATAGTCTGAACATATACAATATCTGTTCTAAAAGCTAACAAACCTCCTTGTGTGTATATATCAGGTTTATCAGTTCTGGGTTACGACTGATTTTATATACAGTGGATCCTCTACATACGAATGTCCTAACATACAAATTTTCCAACATACGAAGTAGAATTCAGCCAAATTTCTGCCTCGACACCCGAAGTGTTGCTCCAACATACGAAGTAAACATTACGCCATTGAGCATCGAGTGTTCAGTTCTCTGTTCTTGTGTGTATCGTGTGGTTGTCCTCTGTTTGGTCTGTTATTAACAGTGCTTATTTTCTTCCTTTTCTCACATTTCCTTTTTGATTTTACCTATAATCATAGTGCCTAAGAAGCTAAGTTTCAGTACAGGTAGTGGTGAGAAAAGGAAGAAGGCAATTCTTTCATTAGAATTGAAGCAAGAAATTATAGAAAAACATGAGAGCAGTGTGCATGTGAGTGATACTGTATGGCTAAACAATATGGCCGGAATAGGCCTACGATCTCGACGATCATCAAGCTGAAGGCAGCCATTAAAGCAGATAAACCATCGAAGGGGATCACAATTATTACAAGACATCGTAGCAATACCCTGGAAGAGATAGAATGCCTTTTGTTGATAGGGATAAAGGACAAAGAGATTGTTGGCAACGATCATTTGTGAGAAGGGCCAGCGTGATGAACAGAAAAAAATAAAAAAGTGAAGGAAAGAAAACCAAGATAGCATTAACAAGCTCTTTTGAATAAGACTTCTCTGTTTTTCTGTTTCTCTCTAAACATAGCATTAACATGTTCTTTAAATAAAATCTCTCTCCTCTCTCTCTCTCTCTCTCTCTCTCTCTCTCTCTCTCTCTCTCTCTCTCTCTCTCTATCGTTCTCTCTCTCTCATTCTTCTTCGCTGTTATAGTGTTAGATACGTCTATTATTTTTTTTTCTCCGAGAGAGGGAGAGAGAGAGATTAAACAAAAATGTGTTTAGAGTATATATGATTTTTAACAGCGTCAACGAGTTGAAAAACAATTAAATATAAATAAGAAAGTAATAACAGCTAATCTGAATTCCTTTATTAACTAAAACAAATATTGATACAAACACACTCGTGTGCGTATGCACAAACACACACACACACACAGGAGCAAAAATTGCTACGCAGTAAGAGAGACGGTCGGGGAGGAGGTAGAGATGGTGACTGCGATAACGTACCGTAACTCGTCACTGAAAGTGATGAAAATTTAAAAAAAATGTAAAAAATATGAAATATAAAGATTAAAAAAAAATAAATAAGCTAAGTTAGATTAAAGTTTCCGTAGTGTAAGTTATGGTACGTTGTCGCAGTCACCATCTCTACCTCCTCGCCGATCGTGTTTCCTCCTGCGTGTGTGTGTGTTTGCGCATACGCACACGAGTGTGTTTGTATCAATATTTGTTTTAGTTAATAAAGGAATTCAGATTCGCTGATATTGTTTTTTTAGTTACATTTAATTGTCTTTCAACTCATAGGACGCTGTTAAAAATCATATGTACACAACACATTTTTGTTTAATCTCTCTCTCTCTCTCTCTCTCTCTCTCTCTCTCTCTCTCTCTCTCTCTCTCTCTCTCTCTCTCTCTCTCAGAAAAAATTAATAGACGTCTCTAACACTAAGAGTGAAGAACAAGAGAGAGAGAGAGAGAGAGAGAGAGAGTATTTATTTAAAAAACATGTTAACACCATGTCTACCTTCTCGCCGATCGTCCGTCTCTTCCTGGCGTAGCAAATCCTACACCTGCGTTGGCCTGTCTCTATGGTAAAGTGGCAATAAAACACATTTTTTATTTATTATTTTTTTATAATTATCTTTTTTACATGCTTCTTTCATATTATGCAGTTATGTTATTGTTATGTGTAATTATATGTAGTAATTTATTAAGGAGTTTATATACCGGTAGGTTTTTGGGGTGTGGAACGAATTATACAAATTACAGTGTATTCTTGTGGGAATATTTGCTCCAACATACGATTGTTTTAACATACGAAGCAGTTTCTGGAATGAATTAAGATTGTATGTAGAGGTACCACTGTACCTTGATTGTATTACTGACTTATACAATTGTTCCTACATGGATTCAAACCTGTCTGTCTTGTATGCAGTTCGCCAAGTAGACCGGGTGAGGTGTCGGTAGTCAATAAATACATTTGTTCCTTTCCGAATACAAACCCTGCTTTAAAATGGTATATGATGAGACCAGTATACCTGTTTGTTGGCTAGATCGTTTATACGAGTATACAATCCTCGAGACTTTTCCCAGAGTCTGGCATGACTCTTCCCTGTAGGGGGCAGGAAGCACTAACATAGTTCATGATTAGTTGAAATGGTGCATAACAGTAACACCATGTGTCTCTAGGTCTAAATGACCAGGGAAAATTTATCTTGCGGTTTAGGCACTCATGGAAAATCCACAGATACATTAATGCTCTGGTAAACTTCCATCAGGACGACATGGCCTGAGCCCAAAAAACGGATTTTGAGTGAAGCAAAAAATCTATTTTTGGGTGAGGTAGCCATGTCGTCCTGATGGACCCACCCTCCTTTTATAAAAGGCTGAAAGAATCCCTCACGAAAGTACTGTATCTGTAGTAACTCGCTAACGCTACAAGGAATGACAAGATGGCGCCCAGTCGTGATGTCATACAGGTACTCAAAACAGTAAGGCTGTGGAGGATTTATTTTTGCTTTATTTTTATTTGTTTGTTTTTGCCAAATCCTGAGAGAGAGAGAGAGAGAGAGAGAGAGAGAGAGAGAGAGAGAGAGAGAGAGAGAGAGAGAGAGATATTGTGTTAGCGAGCGAAAGTAGTTAGGTTAACGATCGTTTGTGGTGAGAAAGACTGTTGGTTTAAATGAGATTGTTTGTTTACATTTTTTTAGTTAGGTTACGACAGTGGTGAATGTTTCGGAGCGAATGCTTTTTTTGATTGACTGCGTCCTGAAGCAGTTGTGTGATTGAATGCTGGATTATATCTATTATTTTTCTTACCAGCGTGGAAGTGTTTTGATTATTTTGACAGTAAGTACAGTTTTGTTTATCTTTGCTTGTCGTGATTGTGAATAATAGGAACTATTTATTATTTATCTTTTATTATAGTGCGATAGTTTAGTTAGCTAGGAGTGTTTGTAAGTGTTTTGTTTTTTTATTTTCAGGCCGTGATTCCTCCTTGGAATTACTTATTCCTTTTAAGAACATTTTGTTTTGACTGAAGATAGTGTTGATGGCCTGGATTGTTATAAAGGATTTCTATTTGACTGCTCTTTGAAACGAAAGACCTATTGATCACCGGACTTTGAATTTCTTTTGTACCTGGTTAATACGTATGCTGATGATGAATATGATGATGATTATGATTACGCTCACGGCTTAAATCAATGAATACATTTTGTATTGACTGAGTGTCAGTGTTGCCATAGTGTGGCGTTGCAACCGAGTTGTTGCGTGGGCTTGAAAGGACTGTTAGCCCTTGTGTGGACGAAGGTGTCCACACACCTATATTATATGTTAAAAAGTGTTTTTGTTTGTTGGTTTTTTTTAGTTTTAAGTTTTTGTTATTTATTTTGAGATTTTGACTGCAGTTTATTTTAGTATTAAGTGATTATTATGGTTATAAGTGTGGTTGCTGGTGTTTTTCGTTAAATATTCTAGAATATAAGGAAATATAGTTTTAAGGTTATGTTTAGTTTTTTTTACCTTCTGTTAAAGAGTCTGGTATAGATAACGTAAGGGGAAAGTTTGTTCTGTTGAGACAATTGTCTGTAGGTGTGATTCAGGGTGTGGGGCTTGTTTTTTAAACATCCCGCCACATTATTTTGGCGCCCGAACAGGGACAGTCGAGGTGGGATTGAACCAGACTCTTTCACAAAGGTTATATTTAGGATTTAGATTTAAGGTTAACGACAATGGAAGGTAAATTAAAGGCTTTGGAGGAGGAATTGCGGCTGAGTAAGGAGCGTGAGGAGAAATTGTTGGAAGAGAATAAGTGGTTAAGGTGTGAGAATGAGGAGATGCATAGGAAACTGAGGGAAATTCAGGGAACTGTAGAGAGAGTGGAAGAGGGTGTTGAGATGAGGATGCGAGAGAATGAAGAACGAATGGAGAAACGAATGGAAGATATGATGGGGCAAGTCATGGGGATGATGAAAACTATAATGGGGGAAGGTGCAGTCGGAGGAGTGTCCTCAGCTTCGGGTAATGGGTTGATAGTGGATGAGAAGGTTAAGGCTAGTGATAATGGGAAAGGAAGTGATAGTGATAGTAGTAATAGTGATGGTGATATTGAAGATAAGGGAATTAGGCATAGTAAGGATGAACAGAAAGGTGAGAGGAAAGATGAAAGGAAAGGTAAAAGTGATGTGAAGAAAGAGAAGAAAAAGTATCAGGTTGATAGCAAGGACGATCGTGAATGGGTGAAAGTGGTAAGTAAGAAAAAGGGTAAGAAAGGAATGGTTAAGGATAAGAATTTAAGTGTGGAAGTGGATTCATTGTATTCAAATGAGGAAGAAGGTAACAAGGGAGTAGACAGTGATGATAGCAGTGAGAATGAACGTGATGTGTGTAAGACAGTGTTTATGAGAGAGGTACCTCGGTGTGAAAGGTTCAATGAGCATAGCAGTAGGGATGTATATGATTTTTTCAAGGAGTATGAGAGGTATTGTCAGGATAAGTATGGTGATAGTAAAAGAATTTGGGCTAGGGAGTTAGGAGAATATTTGACTGGGTATTTGTTGACGATGTATGGAGTGATAATGAGTGTAGGGGACGTTGATTATGAAAGTGTGAAAAAGAGAATAATTGAGCAGGTAAAACGTATGAAAGGGAGTGTTAAGTATAAGCGTAAGAATGATTTTGATGAAGCACGGATGAATGCAGGAGAAGCGATATCGATGTATGTATGTAGGTTGGAAACTTTAGCTAGGAAGAAGTATGGGGATGAAGGTATAAATGAGAATAAGGAGTTAATGAGGAAGTTTTTGGCTACTGTACCCGAGAATGTTGCTGAGTTTGTTAATTTGAAACGGAAGGAGAAAATGAGGTGGACGAAAGAAAGATTGACATGGGATGATATTTTAGAGATAGTTGAGGATTACGAGTTGGATAGGTGTATGAAAGAAAGTAAATCTGTGAGTGTAAGAACTGGAATGGAGGAAAGTGTGCCAGAATTTGTTAGTTTTAGAGATGCTGTTATGAGAGGACCGATGAGGGTAGCTGATAGTGTTGTAGATAGGAGTGTTAAGGCGAGTAATGTGGGAATACCTGTAAGGACAAATGAAGGGTTTAGGCAAGGGAATCAGGTTTGGAGGGATAGGAGTGGTAGTGTGCCGCAAGATAGGTCAGGTAGTTGTATCCGTGAAGAGAAGTGTTATAGATGTGGGAAAGTAGGACATAAGAAGAATGAATGTAGATGGGCTCTTGGTGCTTGTTTTGGATGTGGTGAGGTAGGGCATAGAATTAGCGAGTGCAAGAAAGAGAAAGGGGTAAAATGTTATCGGTGTGGTATGACTGGGCACGTAGCAAGTGGATGTAGGAGTAATCGTATGAATGTGATTTGTGGTAATTGTGGTAAGGATGGTCATTATGCTAGAATGTGCAAGGAGCCACGGGGTAAGTGTACTGAATGTGGTGCAGATGGGCATGTAGCTAGAGTATGTAGGAAGAAGGGTTTAAGTCAGCCAGGATGTTCGGGAAACTAGAGTGTAAGAGGGTTCAGCTGGGTGAGTCCTCCTGTGTGTGTGGAAGGAATAGGATTAATGTTTGTGAGAATGGGATGAATAATTGGTTAGAAATGAGCAAGTATGAATCTAGTATGCATGAAAAGTTAGGGCTGGAAAATAAACAATTAGTGTTAGTTGAATATAGGAAAAAGAGGCGTTTAAGAGCATTAAGTAAAGATGAAGGAAGGGGAAATTTTATAAGAAAAAGTGAGAATAGAAATAAGTATGACAAGGGTGTAAATGTGCAAGTGTGTATGGAAGATAAATGTGTTAATACAGATGAATCATGGCTGAGTATGAATGATACCTATAGTGTGTGTGGCTTTTCCTTAGGTGATGTAAAAGAAAGGATGACGAATGCGAGAGTGAGAGATAGGAGAATGATTAGTAGTATGAATGAATCTTTTACTAAAGTTGAGAATGTTTTTGATGAAATGGATGAACTGTTTACAGAAATGAGTGTAATTATAGGGCCAGATGAGAACAAGGTAGATATGATTGTACATGATATATTAGATGATAGGGATTTAGATAGGAATAGTGTTAATGTAGCGAATGATTGTGATAAGGAAGAAGTGAATGAGAGAGTATATGGAGGCCCAGTTACTCGGAGTAGAGGTCCCGTTCCCGACTGCGACTGGGTTATGAAAAAAATAATGTAAGTGTTGTGTGAGAAGGATTTGGCAAAGTAAGGGGGGAGGAATGTGGAGGATTTATTTTTGCTTTATTTTTATTTGTTTGTTTTTGCCAAATCCTGAGAGAGAGAGAGAGAGAGAGAGAGAGAGAGAGAGAGAGAGAGAGAGAGAGAGAGAGAGAGAGAGAGAGAGAGAGAGAGATATTGTGTTAGCGAGCGAAAGTAGTTAGGTTAACGATCGTTTGTGGTGAGAAAGACTGTTGGTTTAAATGAGATTGTTTGTTTACATTTTTTTAGTTAGGTTATGACAGTGGTGAATGTTTCGGAGCGAATGCTTTTTTTGATTGACTGTGTCCTGAAGCAGTTGTGTGATTGAATGCTGGATTATATCTATTATTTTTCTTACCAGCGTGGAAGTGTTTTGATTATTTTGACAGTAAGTACAGTTTTGTTTATCTTTGCTTGTCGTGATTGTGAATAATAGGAACTATTTATTATTTATCTTTTATTATAGTGCGATAGTTTAGTTAGCTAGGAGTGTTTGTAAGTGTTTTGTTTTTTTATTTTCAGGCCGTGATTCCTCCTTGGAATTACTTATTCCTTTTAAGAACATTTTGTTTTGACTGAAGATAGTGTTGATGGCCTGGATTGTTATAAAGGATTTCTATTTGACTGCTCTTTGAAACGAAAGACCTATTGATCACCGGACTTTGAATTTCTTTTGTACCTGGTTAATACGTATGCTGATGATGAATATGATGATGATGATGATGATGATGATTATGATTACGCTCACGGCTTAAATCAATGAATACATTTTGTATTGACTGAGTGTCAGTGTTGCCATAGTGTGGCGTTGCAACCGAGTGGTTGCGTGGGCTTGAAAGGACTGTTAGCCCTTGTGTGGACGAAGGTGTCCACACACCTATATTATATGTTAAAAAGTGTTTTTGTTTGTTGGTTTTTTTTAGTTTTAAGTTTTTGTTAGTTATTTTGAGATTTTGACTGCAGTTTATTTTAGTATTAAGTGATTATTATGGTTATAAGTGTGGTTGCTGGTGTTTTTCGTCAAATATTCTAGAATATAAGGAAATATAGTTTTAAGGTTGTTTAGTTTTTTTTACCTTCTGTTAAAGAGTCTGGTATAGATAACGTAAGGGGAAAGTTTGTTTTGTTGAGACAATTGTCTGTAGGTGTGATTCAGGGTGTGGGGCTTGTTTTTTAAACATTCCGCCACAAGGCGTCGAGCGTGCCTTAATAACGGCTCTCGTTCGATTCTTGCCACTTTCCCTCCTCGAAGCGAAAACGCTATTCGGGGTGAAGATAGTTATGTGGCGTGTCAAGAATACGTCCTCTGATATGCGATATCCCTAAAAGCAAAAGCTAGGGATATTCGCGCCAGGAGTTAGAATTCTGGATACCTTAAGGTAAAATTCTCTGGGATATATCACTGTAGTCAAATATAACCTAGGAAGCTACTTGAAAGGAACTTCCATCAGGACGACATGGCTACCTCACCCAAAAATAGATTTTTCGTTTCGCTCAAAATCCGTTGATTATGCCAATGCCTTAGGCACATAGAACACTGGAGGCAATGCTGTTACCCCCAGGCGCTGCCAGTACTTCCGGCAACGCTGGTACATCTGGGGTACATGACTTTGGCAGTGCCAGTACCTAATGGCTTTGTCGCCAACTTTCGACACTATACTAGTCTATAGTACCCGTACCGGCGATACGTCGCTGCTTACGGCAGTGCTGCCACTGGCGACACTGCCATCACCTTTGGCAAGGTGTTTTCTGCGGAAACCCTTGACCGGTATCTCCGCTGCCCTTGGGCACTATTGCTCATGACGACATCGCCGTTACTGGCGGCAGGGTTAGTACTGGTCTATGGGAGTGGATATATGTATCAGTGTCTTGGGGCACATAGGACGGTGGGGCAATGTCGTTTCCCCCTGTCATTGCTGGTACTTCTGGAAACGCACATGCCTTTCTGTCCTTTTTATCTGAGACCATCTTACCTAAACTGAGATGGGTTCTCTGCTGACTATAGGTGAATTCAACTACAGATTAACATAAAGGCCTTACTCCTTCAACTTTTGAGGCTTCTTTATGTATGTTGGGCCTGGGAACCCTTTTACGGGAGGTTTTTCTAGGCCCCTGCATGAAAATAACCACTACATATGGTTATTGGTTTTTACCAATTTTTCCATTTCCTTCTGAGGGTGTGGACTGGATAGAGGGGTGATAACTCTATAGGCTAGTTCCCAATCCCTGGTCCTCCCTAATTGAGGTTATTAAGTTGTTGTTATAGCCCTCGGGTTTCTATAGATTCTTGCTCATTAATCGATGCGTCGATTGCTTAAACTATTAAGTTTATCCGTACTGTTGCCTTTTAATTGGCCATTTCTCTGCGGAGATATAGGCGCTACGGTTTTTTCCATGAGCACCCCCTCCCCCCCTTTTCTTCAAGAGGGGAATGGACGTTTTGTACTTTATCTCCTCCTTTCTCATCAATTGCATTTACACACAATTTGGGGATTACTATTCCCTCAATTGTTAACATGGAATGTTAACCCTTTTACCCTCAAAGGACGTACTGGTACGTTCCACAAAACACATCCCTTTACCCCCATGGACGTACCGGTACGTCCCTGCAAAAAAATGCTATTTACAATTTTTTTTTTATTATTTTGATAATTTTTTGAGAAAATTCTGGCATTTTCCAAGAGAATGAGGGCAACCTGACCTCTCTATGACAAGGATTAAGGCTG
Organism: Palaemon carinicauda; assembly: GCF_036898095.1. Taxonomy (NCBI): domain Eukaryota; kingdom Metazoa; phylum Arthropoda; class Malacostraca; order Decapoda; family Palaemonidae; genus Palaemon; species Palaemon carinicauda. Next base: position 67,903,033 of record NC_090728.1, on the reverse strand, counting down.
TTAGAGCAATTTGAAAAATATATACTGCAAAATGTGCTTGAATTAAAAATAACCCTTGGGGGTTAAGGGTTGGAAATTTCCAAATAGCCTGGGGGTAAAAGGGTTAAAAAACCATTTCTTTCATCTTTTGGTGAATGTTAGAGGACGTAGTACTCGGTTAACCCTGGATAGGTATGCTACTCGGACACCCCTTTAAGGGTATACTCGGTCGTGAACGACCCCGACTCCGAAAAAAATTCAGGAAAAATTTAGTTATGCATCAATCTGTATTGTTTGACTTGCTAAAAATACTTGAAAGAATGCTTAAAAATACTGAAAATATAAATGATACCCATCTACAAAATAACTATTTATTAGAAATATATTAAAAATTTAAGTATACAAAAAAAAGACGACGTAAATATTCACAAAAAATAGAAATATACATATACACATAAATCCCTTTAGGGACACCTTCTTAGATGGCAAAGCAACAGCGTGTAATTGCTGGAAATGAGTTGGACCCATAGAAGTCAAGATCTGAAATGAGAAAAAAAGGGTAAATTTTTTTGGCCAAAAAAATTTGTCCAAATTTCATGAATTTTTTTGGGTACCCAAATGAAATAGGAAGAGGCTAATTTTTTTTATAGAATAAACTCATATTATCCTAGAACAGAAATACATAATAAAATGTGCACTAAGATGTAATTTACTGTTATAACAGGGGCGAAATCTAAAGGTCATTTTTTGACGGCCTAGTTCACAATGTAAATTTCTTATGAAAATCATTGTATCTCCTATAAAATATGATATTTATGCATTAAATTATACCAAAATATCACGAATTCTATACAGAACAAGAATATATAGAGATATGCCAACTTACCTTTCGGGTATGTCAACAAAATGGCCGCAGACCGCAACAACTCTTACAGCCCAATCTACCACTTGGAATGAAGAATGGGGTTGCAAGCTCCATATTATCATCAACATCTCTTTTTAACTCCATTAGAAGTGTGTTGATGACATCCATGCCGAGGGAATACTGTCTGCTGGCCATTATTGAAGATAAATTCAAAATAAATAGAAAAAAAATCATTTGCAAAAAACCCAAAAAAATCAGAAATTAGCATTTGAGGGAAAATGGACCTCATGGCAATATATGGCATCTAAGCCAAAACCAATGTCATGCAAGTGGTAGACACACCATCCACCCACACTTTCCAACTATAAAGAACCAAACAAGTATCAACACCGTTCGACAATTTATAATTATGTAATAACTTTGCTGTTTGATCACTTACCCCTATAAAGGTATTCAGGGTCGAGGTCGACCCCTGGGGGGGTAAAAAAACGGGGAAGGAGGGAAGTTAGACGAAAATCAGTCCTAAAGCAGACAATGGCATGTAGACTAGTCACCCCTTGCAGGTTGATCACTTCCATATTCGAGACAGCTGATGATTTATGGGGAAAAAACAGGTTTTGAAAATGCTGTAGGGGTCGCAAACGACCCATCATACCTTTCCAGGGTTAAACCCTTTTCTCCTTACAGGTGGTGCCTTTGTCGGAGATGAACTGTTGAGTGCGGATATGTGTCAGGACTGTGAGGCATACCTGTGGTCCTGATACATGCTAAACACATGCGAAGTGTTGGAGGATGATAGGTCCAGTATCGTACTGGGACCTTTAGGATTGCAGTGTTTGTAGGGGTCTACTTCACTCTGGATGAGTCTCGAAGGATACCTCCGATGACGACTGAGTGTTCTTCCCGCGGTCCCTTCGCATTTGGGAAAGAGGATGAGGTTGGTCTAGAATTCAGTGGATCTATCATTTTAGACCCCACTACGGCAACGGCCTCCCGGTCTACGGTGACGATTACTTGTTCCGTTATGGGGGCTGTTCCTGCCCTTTTTTCCCTCCCAACATCTGCTGGGCTCATGGAGTCCCTCAGTTCCCAAGTACCTCGGGTACTACTATGGATCTGGTATTTATGGCTAACATGAAAGCCATCATGGAGGGGAATTAGTAATACCAGATGCTGATGTTCAAGGCCTCATGTGAAGAGTTCCAGGCCTTGAAGGAAAAAGAGGAGTCTACTAGGTATAAGGTCTTGCCCTCCTAGCTACCTTATTGCACGTGGCAATGATGACGGCAGGGTGTATCAATATACAGCTTGTCGCCTTCGGTGAGAGGTTGGCCTCCTTCTTGCCTCCGGACAATATGATCTTTTCCTTTGCCTCGAAGAGCTACGCGACTGGGGAGAAAGCCATCCGTGAGGGTAAGCCTCTCCGAGCTCTGGAAGAGTAAACACCAATCTCGCCTGTCTTACCACACGATCCCATCCACTGGACCAATGTCCAGTTTATTTTTGCTGAGAGTAAACTGGATAAGGATGCGACTGGCCGCCAATTTCATGAGAAGCTGCCCAGGATTCCTGAACACCTTCTTAAGTCGTAGGCCAGACAAAGGTTGTCAGTGTCGATGTCTCTGTAGTGCTTCATGGAGATGGTGATCAGGAATTTTGCAGACGCTTCAGTCTTTTCCTTGTGGGCGAAAACTCATCTCGCCACCTTTATGAAGGACCTTTACGCCTCTTTTCAGGCCTGTCGAGCCTGTAGAGAGCATGTACTTGCTATAGCTACCATCCGCCATGTGATATAAAATCGCCTTCAATATTTGTGCCTGTTTTAGTTTAGGGTACTGTAGTACATGCATTAAGTATTCTGTACATTAAAGGGTAGTTTGTTAACAGTACTACGTACAAGGGAAGGTTTTAAAAGTCTGAATATACATGGTAAATAAATACGTAAATATGGTGTCACTACTTCGCGGATTTTCACCTATCGCGGTCGGGTCTGGAACCTATCTACCGCGATAAACGAGGGCTCACTGTATCTAACTTTTATAATGACATTCAACTTTTATGGTTTTAACTGAATATTCCTTAATTTTTTTGTATATATAAACTAAATGGATCGGCATCAAAAACCTTAGATGTCAGGATGCCTGAAAACCTTAAATCAATCAATCAATCTATTCAAATAGGCTTTCAGAGTGTTAACTGGACACTGAGATAGATCCTGTGGAAATGGGACAATTTTCCATGGGGACCATCTATTCTGTGGATCCTCATTCTTTGCTAAGAATTTTCAATCTGGAGAGATTAATATTTTACCAGAAGAAAGAAAGTCAATGTGATCTGGTTCTCTAGATAATGCTTAAAGTTCAGATATTCTGGCTCCTGAGGCTAAACTTATCAAAAACAACGTCTTCCTAAGAAACTTTATATAAGTGCACGAGTCATTATCAGTGTCAGAAGCTAGTTTAAAGACATCATTTAAAAACCAGGAAACAGTGTGAGGACGAGTTACTGGTTTTAGTCTAGCACAGGCTCTCGGAATAGACGAAAAATACGAATCTGTAAGATTAATATTTAACCCGAACTGAAATATTTTCTTTAAAGCAGATTTAATCATAGTAATAGTATTAGTGGCTAGGCCTCCTTCAAAAAAAGTTCTGAAAAAGGTAACTGTCAGATTCGAAGTCATTTTCTGAACCTTTGAGTCCTTTAGAAATTTGGCTAATTTCTTTACAGCAGAATCATATTGCCGAAGGGTAGATTCTCTTTTATCTGACTCTTGGAACAATGTGTTAAGAGGGTCAATCTCAGCATCTTTTTGTGCTGTAAATTTCATAAAGTCCATAAAGTTAGGGCACTCTGAATTCTTGAGAAAGCTGACACACTGTGAGTTTGTACTATCTGTGTTAACTTTGGGTTGGGAATCTGCCGAGGGCTGAGTCTCAGTTCCATCAAGAGAGGAAACCAGTTGCTTTTGGGCCAATTGGGGGCTACTAGGGCAATCCGTCCTTCGAAAGTCCCGAGCTTGTCCAGGACTTTCATTAGCATGTGTATGGTAGGAAACAGGTAAATCCTCCGCCAGTTGTTCTAATCTGTGGCATAGGCCAGAGGGGTCCAGGTTGGGGGCTACATAACATTGTAGCTTGTGGTTGGATTCCATGGCAAATAGGTCTACTTGGAGATCCGGAATTGTTGGCAGATCCAATTGAATGACTTTTTGTCTTAGGACCATTCCGACTCCAGCGGAGTTGTCCTTGAAAGTGCATCCGTGACTACATTCCTTACTCCCGCCAGGTGAACAGCTGACACCAATGGTTCTTTGTTGCCATCGAGAAGATTGCTATCACATGATTTATGTGACCTGATTTGGAACCTCCCCTGTTTATGCAGTGGACTATCACCGCGTTGTCTAGTATTAGTCTGATATGTTGTTTCGTTGACGGGGAAAGTCTTTTTAGAGTTGAGAGCACTGCCATGGCCTCTAGGATATTGATGTGTAGTTGATGGAATGTCTCTGACCACAGACGTTGGACCTTTTCCTATTGGGAGTAGCCTCCCCAGCCGCTTAGGGAGGCATCCGTATGGATTACTAATGCCAGCGGTGGGAATTGTAGAGGTACTGATTTTGCTAGGTTTTTGACTTTCGTCCATGGTTGAAGTCTTTTCCTTAGTATTGATGGAATCAGAGAAATTTTGTCTCGATTTTTCTTGTTGGCTTTGGATCGCCAAACTCGATTGATGTCTTTCAGCTTGGCGTTCAGTAATGTGTCTGTTACTGAAACAAACTGGAGTGAGCCTAGGATTCTTTCTTGGCTTCTCTGGGATGTTAGTTTGTCCCTGAGAAATGTTTTTGTGTTTCTTGCTATCTCTTTCCTCTTCTTTGGTGGAATCGTCAGGTTCCATTGTAGGCCCAACCACTGGAAGCATGTTGCCGGAGTAAGACGGTACCTTTTGAAATTAATTTGGAACCCTAAGTGTTCCAGGAATTTTATTACTTTGTCCGTCGTCTTGTGGCATTCCTCGTCTAGGTAAGCCACTGACTATATTCCTTGAGTTCTCAGCTCTTGGACTACTGTCGCCGCCAATTTCGTGAATATCCTGGGCGCTATATTGAGTCCAAACGGCATCACTTTGAAGGTATATGCCCGTTTGCTCAGCTTGAATCCTAGGAAAGGACAAAAATGCCTTGCTATCGGAACATGATAATAAGCATCTGTAAGATCTATAGAGGTGGTGACGGCTCCATGGAGAAGTAAGGTCCGCACCTGCGAGACGGTCAGCATATGAAACTTGTTGCATTGAATATGTATTCAAATGGGACAGATCTAAGATGACTCTTCATTTGTCCGAGTCTTTCTTTGGCACGCTGAACAAGCGACCTTGAAATTTCAAGCGTTTTACCTCTCTTATTGCATTCTTCAGAAGGAGATCTTTGGTGAAACGTGTTAGATCTGCCGTTGGAATCTGATAGAAACTGGTTGGTGGAGGGGGCCCTTGTATCTAACTCCACCCCAGGCCCTTCGTTATTATGCTGTGTGCCCATTTGCGGAAAGTCCAACGGCTCTGGAAGAGGTATAGCCTCCCCGCTACCTGAGGAGTCTCATTGGTTTGCAGAAGGTCTGCTTCCACGGCTCCCTCGGAATCCTCTGCCCCTCCCGGAAGCTCTTACACTGCCTCTATGGCAAAAGGTTCCCCTAGCTCTACTACCTCTAACATGCTTATTATACCCATGAAACACCCTGTGATTCAAAGGAAGGGTTATAAGCTGGAGACGTAGTAAACGGCGTGGTGGCTAGTTGTTGTTGAGGTGGCTGGCTTACCAACACATTGTTGTTGGGGCTGAGGTTTTGAGGTGGAAGGATGGCTCATCTGGGATACAAGCAATGCCTGTACCACAGATTGAGCTTATGGACCTTGGAAGGATTGAAACTTCCTCGGTCTTTTCCTGCTTCGTGATTGTGTTCCGGTAGGTTCACATTTTCTTTTAGGAATTAGACCCCACCGGACTATGAGGCTTTGGTTGACTCTGGCTGCTTCTCCGAGGATGCTATTTACCACGTCCTTCGGGAATAGGTCCGTTCCCCAGAGTGAGGCCTTAATTAGTCTGTTAGTCTCATGCCTAATGGAGGGCTCAGCCAAGACATGCTTCCGGCAATTGCGTCGAGCCACTGCAAAGTCATATGCATCACACTGTAGTGTGTGAAGCAAGGACTGTCAAGATCTTGAAAAGTGGCTCCTCTGCGTAGACTAGCGAAGTCATCTCCGCCAGCGTGGCTGAGTTGATAGATCTACTCAGCCTGATTTGTGCGTCGTACTCTCTTAATCAACGAGTACGGAAGTCTGGGGAGGCGTTCACTGAACTGTGTGGTGGCACAGTCCGGGTTCAATTTCCCTGCCGTGAAAGTAACTGGCGCATCAATCCAGCATTCTTGGTCCCCCGGGAACAACAGGGAAGTTAGGTCCATTTCCCTTAGTTGCAGCATAGGCTTGTCCTCCATAGCCGCTTGTAAGGTAAGGTCTGCTACCTTCATGGTGCATGGTATTGGGGTTTGCCCTTCCACCACAAACTTAGTATACGTAGCTTTATGAGGGGTTAATTTCGTGTTGACACAATCTCACTCATTCAGGGTCCCGACCTAGGCGGACTGAGCCTGCTCTTTTGGAAAGGTAACGGTTTCCTTGGGAACCTTATCTACCCTTATTAGCGTGTCCTCTGTCAGGCGCGCGTAACCAGAGAAGGGGAATTGTAAACCCTGCAGGGAGAATTCAAAATCTTCTACCGGACGGGTACCACATCCTCGGAGAACGGCGCTTGAAGAGCCAATCGCCATGGGTTGTTCTTTACGAACGCTGGGAGCTCTGACGCATCTGGGACCACAAACTGTTGTTGTTGTGGTAGCCTGGATCACAAGAGATTCTCTATCAGGTTTTCCTGATTTTGCAGTCTCTAGGGTAAATTGTCCATCGACTGCAGGCGATCAGCAATTGGTCCAATCTGGGATTGGACTATACTCCCCATCCTCTCCATGAGCTGGCTCGAGAAGGCTACCGGATCAAAAGCAAGTTCCGGCGTCTTCCCCTTTGAGCTCCTTGCTCTCAACCCTGATGATGGCCTGGTTGGGAGAGGTTTGGGTAATTTAGAAAGCTTGCTAACTTTGGGTAGGGCCTTTTTCACAAGTTTAATTTTAGGGGCTACGGAGCATGGCTTGTCCGTAGCCATGACATTCCCAGTGAACCCCCGGAAAGAAGTGACAGAGGAAGAGTTAGACTGCGCCGGACTAAGTAAAGGAATCTTAGACCGGACACTACCTGCCTCCCTTGCCTCTCTACCTTGTCCGGTGGAGTCGACAACCATCGGTTCGACATCCAAGTTGATAGCTGCTACGTCCTCCAAAACGTCATCGCCTAGTCCCTCCAGATCTTCAGGGAAGACTTGAGTTTCTTCCCTGATCCTGACGACGATTGGGGCCGCTACTTCTGCGGCCACTGCCGCCGACATCTTGGCATTGGGGTAAAGCAGGGCGCCCATATCTTCCGCCAGGGTATACGGCTTCTTAGCCTTCACATTACGGCCAAAGCCACCGACCCAGATCTTGAGGGTTGCCAGGGAAGCGCTCTTGATGGGTTGAGTGGTCTGAAAGAGATATTCCTGTTAGAGAACTTAACCTATAAAAGACTATGTATTTTAAGTTCCAAATTTCCAATATGTTCAATAATTATATCCAACATTTCCAATATGCTCAATTATTATTTCTAAAGGACGGAATGTAGTACATACCGAGTCACTTGTAAGGTCTGAGACCAAAGCGTAACAGATCTCGCACCCTTCCGGATGCTAAACCAGAAGGTCGGCCACCTGGACCGCACACCTGGCATGAGATCGGCAGACCTCATGTCCACACGATTGCATGCTGTCTCCTGACAGCGTACCACCTGTAAGATAATTTGATATATGAGTATCGAATTAGATTGCGCTGGAAGATCCGGCGACATATATAGTTGAGTTAAATCTGCTGTGCTTAGCTCAGCGGGATTGCATGCTTTCCTAATAACTATACGATAAGCATTTGCAATGGTACTTTATATTTTGTTTTCTTTCCTCCGTCATTTAATGTCATCTAAGGAATTGTTATTATAAATATCTGGAACGGGCGGAAACGATGGTTGGGTTAACCTTGAACCAGTCCTCCAGCTCCGGATAGAAGAATTTTCCTATGAGACTTCTCTCAGCCTTCCGTACCCCACCGGCGTGGGATGAAAGAATTGATGAAGAAAGCCTAGGGACGAGCAGAACAGGATCAGCCATCCAGTATTCCGTCGGCCCCGGAATGCGTGAAGCACTACATTAAAAATGAACTAAATACTTGGGTGGAAGTATGGATTCCCCCTGTTGTAAATCCGGCCTGATAATAATATATAAATTAAGGAAATACTAAGCTCCGTCTGTAACCCTCTTCCCGGGTCAACCATCCGTTAAAATCCTTTTATATATATGGGATAAACTTATGGAATCAGAACAGGGTAGATTACCTGAATCCAATCAAAGAATCATAGCTACTAATATGTAGATACGATTCTCAAGTTATCCCAGTCCTCCCGGGGCGGAAGGATAGCGAAGATGGAATTCCGGGGAAGGGGGATACGAGGTACGTAGCGAGGTGCATACCCAGTCCCGCGTGTCTGGTGGCCAACCATGACCAGCCGAGGAGAAAGCGCTACCCGCGTCGACTAACGGAGTGTGTGAGCCAGGTCTCTCTCTCAGTTGTCTTCCCTCTCTCCCCTATAGAATGTGACTCAAGTCTACTTCCCATTCCCTCTCAGGGTAGGGTGTAGTGAATAGCCCACCGAGGTGGGTACAGGGGGAGGGGGACAACCAAAAAGAGTGGCTCGCTCGAGATCAGGTGATCACTGTGGCAGATCGGGTGGGACAACCCTCCGAGACAGTGGAACTACTCGATGAGGCAGTAGGCCTATGGCTTCCTGACAAGCATGCAGATTAAATAAAAATAGTAATACATGAAATATATGTTCTAAAGTAAAGTAGGCTATAACGACATAATGTGAGTAAAAAGGGGAGATAGAGAGAGGAACATGGTGTGATACGAGCGCATAGCCTAACCCTCCAAAATCGGGTATAAAGCCGATCTGGTCAGGGAGACTAAACTGCTCTAAACAATAGCTAGCCCTCCAAAATCGGGTATAATGCCAACCTGGTCAGGTAGTACAATGACTTAAGGATAACATCCTATATAAAGTTACAATGTTCCCCAACTCCCCGCATAATATTCAATAGGAACATCATAACCTAGATATAAAATACGTATACCGAAGGGAAAGCTCTCTGGCGTAGACTACCTTCCGAAGCCGCATACGGCCCGGTCGGGTAGGCTAACCAAATGAACGCCAAAATAGCCAAACTAATACTCAAACGTTAATACTCTTCAATAATCATGCTTAAACAGTGTGTAAGATGTCTAGAGCTAAACAAACAAGACTTCAATTAGTATGAGGAACTAATTGAAAGTTGTAATAATCATGAAGCTCTCGGAGGTAGCGACACCAAAATGGCTGCCGAGGGTAAGGCATCACACAGTGTTGCTGAGACTAAAATTAACAATATTAATTTTACGTGTGTCGCTACGTTGAATTATCAAAACAGATAATTGCAATACTTAACTTGGGAGTTGGGGTCTCCAAAAGGTCAGACATCTTCAAAACACAGTCACAAAGAAGCTATGAAAACGAACGTGTGTGGATATCACGGTGGTAGAAAAGGAATGGAGGGAAGTGCGTGGGTGGTAGTGGTGGTAGGGGGCAGTAGTCGTAGCGGGCAGTAGACGGATGTAGATCGGCACCTCGTAGTAGTGGGGGATGTTGAGGAAGGAGAAGACTAATTGGTAAGGGACCTCTGATAGTGGTTTTAACAAGCCCCAGTTACTATTCCGACACCCTATAAGGGTGAGCGAGCTGGGTATATTCCTGGCATTCCATGCAACTTTTTTCTCTGGTATATTTAGCAGTATTTATACCTTAGAAATGGTGTTATAAGGAGCATTTCACGGAGTGACACAGGTTGAGCCCAGAAAATGTATTTCTATAGTAGGGGGTAACAATAATAGTACAGGACATATGGTACTATATATTTTGTATATGTACAGTATTGTATTTTTTTCCATTTATTATTGCATTATGTTCTAATAACTACTTATTTTACGGGTATTAACAGTTAGTTTAGGTGTATTGAATGGTTCAGGTGTATTTGGCTGCTCAGTATTTTGTTGTGGTTATACTGTAGCTTTATTATAAAAATTAATGTGTTTTTTCTGTGGGGTTTGGCATGAATTAGGCAATTTACCCATAAGTAAAATGTGACTTGTAACACGAAATTTTCACGAAACAAAAGCCACTCCAGAACAAAATAATTTCATGTTGTGAGGCATTACTAAATAATTTCATGTTGTGAGGCATTACTGTATGGAAATATACTTTGTTACGTTCCCAATACAGTCATACCTCTTTTCATGAAATAATCTGCATACAAAATTTTCATGCTGCGAAACGAGATGTGAAGACTTTTATGGCTCGGATTGCAAAAAATGCTTCATGATAAAAAGAGAGATTTGCCAGCCAGGCTAAGAATAAAATAGTTACCCATTAAAAATATGAATCAAATAGGTTGCTTACACGAGAAAATTTATCTGTATAGTAGGGGGTAACCATAATAGTTATAATAGTACAGTACATATGGTAATGTATATTTTGTTTATGTATAGTATTGTATTGTATTATTTTCCACTTATTATTGCATTATGTTCTAATAACTACTTAATTTAAAGTGTTAACAGTTAGTTTTTTTTTTATATAATGAAGGGTTCAAATGTATTTAGTTATACAGTATTTCATTGTGGTTACATTGCAACTTTATATTTAATGTGGTTTTTTTTTTTTTTTTTTTTTTTTTTTTTTTTTTTTTTTTTTTTTTTTTTTTTGTAGGATTTGGAATGGATTAGACAATTTACATGGAAAATGTGATCCGTAACAAAATTTTCACGCAATGAAAGCCACTCCAGAATGAATTAATTTTGTGTTGTGAGGCATTACTGTACCTCTTTGAGGGAGGGTATTGGGCAAGTCTTAGAACTCTAGGCCTTTTACTTGAGTTCCTACGTTAAAGACAATCCACACTGCTAGTTTCACTCACACACAACCTTTGGCAGGATGCTATAAGTGCATTGTTTTATATCAGCACTTGATTTTAGCGAGGGTAGGGTTCCTACTACGGTCAATCATTGATCGAAAGAGAGAACATCGGGTCGAAACCAAGGCCAGATGGCCCTCGTAAAAATGTCACCCCTATAATTACCGAAGAGTTTGTATTTACACTGGAACAAATCACAAATTCGGAGGTAATTTGTATTTTTCTTAACATACAAACCTGGAGCTATTTATACAAATTGGCCCACCACCCTGCCCCCTAGAAGTCCTGCCAGATAGCAAAGTTGTTGCTCAATCGATATGTTTGAGTGATGTCACATGGCGTGGGGCAATTACATGATAATTGATGAGAGGCGGTGAATTAGACAACTTTTATTTCGTTAGAGGATCTATTGTCTCAAGTTAATTTTCACAGAATCATGAGCAGAAAGCTTGTTCAAAGAGAGTGAAATAGACCTTTAAATCTTGAGAATTACATAACAGATGAAATATAAGTCTCTTGCTAACTTTTAAATTACTGAAAAAATTTATTATAATGGTAATTATCAATTATATCTTGTAAATTACAAACCCACTCGAAAAGAACTGCTGCAGAGCAAGTTACTGTTCATCTTCCATCAGTAGAATAGCAATTTATCCCAAGTCCCAAATCTGACTTATTAACGAAACATTACAATCTTAATTTCTATCCAAGTCAAGAGGGAGGAGCACACATAATACTTGTCTCACGTTATAAGTCCAAGGCAAAAGTTACTATTAAGATCGCAACCTAGTGGAGTGTCCTTTGGGCGTAGTGATCGCCCAGCAGCGACGAGGACACGTGGCTGTCTCCCGCGCCCAACACCCCTCATTCTACTTCCAAGGAGAGTTTTTATGACACCTGTCTCTATGGGGGTCAGGTGCTTCTGCTAGGAGATAGGTGGTATCCTTTTTCTATGTGATATCTGCGATCTAGGTCGCCCAGATCTATACTCTATTTTTTATAGCGGTGCATATTTGCACTTGACTCACAGGGGTGACCTTTTAGCTCGGAAAGGTTCCTGATACCTGATTGGTCGGAAGTATTTTTGTCCGAACACCTTCATTGTTCTCGAATGATTACCAAGTAATATGAATCGAAACTTATTTATTAACCTATATTTCTCCATCAGATATATGTTTTGTCAATAAAAATGTGAAAGAATAAATATATTATAAAGAATCGTCTTGGTAAGTCTAAATTTAATAACACAATCCGCCGAAGTCAACGACAGCAGCTGGTTTTCGGATGCACGCTTTGTAATTTTGTAATTTTTCACATATTTTAACACAAATTGGGATAGATTACACTCAGCATAAGTTAAACATGTTATTATAAACTTTCTTTGAATACCAGAACTTACCAAACACATGGAATTAATAAAACCCAATATTTGTGAAAACTTATGGGGAGGTAAAAGAACAGCCTCTAGCGGCCTGGCGGAAAAAACGATCCCTTCTGACTCGTAGACGCAGTTTGTTTTTTTCTTTCGTAATATAGTTCGGCCTATTCCTTTCAGTTTAAATAGTCTTACATTGTTTCTCTTCGTATTATTTTGCTTAGTATTTTCCCACATTCCTGTTCCTCACCGAATATCTATCTATTTTCCCCGATATCCCTTCTTTCATATAAGGGATATCCGCACTACGATTCCTTATTTCTTATCCTCTGTCGAAAGTGATGGCTTGAAGGGAAGCGTGTGCTAGTCTCATTAAAATAGTGTAGAGGCGGGAATAAAAAAATACTATGCTTAATATCAGGTTTACAGAATAGGTTATACTTGCTACACAGCATAAAATTTGTTGTTATTATTTACATACTTACTGACGTAAGGTGCAAAACATAAGGAATCGTAGTGCGGATATCACATAGGCCTATATGAAAGAAGGGATATCGGGGAAAATAGATAGATATTCGGTGAGGAACAGGAATGTGGGAAAATACCAAGCAAAATAATACGAAAAGAAACAATGTAAGACTATTTAAACTGAAAGGAATAGGCCGAACTATATTACGAAAGAAAAAAACAAACTGCGTCTACAACTCAGAAGGGATCGTTTTTCTGCCAGGCCGCTAGAGGCTGTTCTTTCGCCTCCCCATAAGTTTTCACAAATATCGGGTTTTATTAATTCCATGTTTTTGGTAAGTTCTGGTATTCAAAGAAAGTTTATAATAACATGTTTAACTTATGCTGAGTGTAATCTATCCCAATTTGCGTTAAAATATGTGAAAAATTACAAAATTACAAAGCGTGCATCCGAAAACCAGCTGCTGTCGTTGACTTCGGCGGATTGTGTTATTAAATCTAGACTTACCAAGACGATTCTTTATAATATATTTATTCTTTCACATTGTTTATTGACAAAACATATATATGATGGAGAAATATAGGTTGATAAATAAGTTTCGATTCACATTACTTGGTAATCATTCGAGAACAATGAAGGTGTTCGGACAAAAATACTTCCGACCAATCAGGTATCAGGAACATTTCCGAGCTAAAAGGGCACACCTGTGAGTCAAGTGCAAATATGCACCGCTATAAAAAATAGACTATAGGTTGCCCCACCTCAAATCCCCCAGCTTTTCCAACCTCCCTCATGCTTTGACCTGGGTAGTAAAAGAATGACAATAGTTTACATCACATAAATAGTGCAACTCTTTCTTCAGGCTCGGTGGCTTGTGTTTAAACAGATTTCCACAGTACCCATTTAACTCTACATTTTTTGTCTTGTAATAAAATTCCCTGTATAAAGTTCCACTCCCAGCTGGGACTGTGGTAGTTTAAGAAAAAAGAATTTCTACATACTCTACATTAAAAACAAACCCCAGTTAACTTTTGTGTATAAAAAACTTAACCCACTTATTAATAAGTGCTAAAACGAAACCCAAAGTGAGACTGCTCTGAGTTGCTTAAGGGGGCCAACCGGAATGCCAATATAAGGGGGTAAAGGAAAAATCACAAAATCCTGAAAAAATTAACTGAGCTTCATATGGCAATGGCGAATGCGTATACGAAATATCTTTTCAAATTTCCTCTTACTTTCATAGTTACAGGATAATTAGTAAAAGTAACTCAATAAACCATAAACATTGCTCCCAATAAGAAAATGCAGTATTTCTTCTGTTATTGTAAATTTTGATAATTATTACATTTTAATGTAAAAGAAATTTTTAACGATGTCATATGTATCAAATCCACGAGTCGCAGACTATGTAGTATTACACCCTTCGTCCTTCAGTCCTATCACAAACCTCATAGAGGGTACATGCCTGAGTTTGACCTTACATTCACTCATTTTTATGTTTGTTTTTGTCATTTTCTGCATGAATTTTATCATTTCAATGAGGAAAAGACAATTTCAACATCTTGCTAACATAAGTTAGAAGAAAATTTGCTCAGAGAGAGAGAGAGAGAGAGAGAGAGAGAGAGAGAGAGAGAGAGAGAGAGAGAGTGTGTGTGTTCATTCATTTATGATTAAGTTATGATAAATAATCTTTTCTTTCATTAATACCAAAAAAAAAAGAAGATTAAATTCATAATAATCATGATTTATTAATGTTATCTTTGTAAAAATACAAAGAAAAACTTTGAATAGCCGTATCTCAAAACTATACTTCTTCAAATTCAAATCTCCCTTAGTTTTAAAGATAAAGCATTGAAATTTGGTATAAAACTTGGAAATACATTATAAAACAATAAAATTAAGCCCTCTTTTTCATATCTTTTTCATAATTTTTTCCCCTGATTTTTCGGGTTTATTTATTTACCATTATGAAAAAATTCATATCTGGCAAAAAAATTACTTTCAGGAAAAAACTCTTCATATTATAGGGTAATAATCCCAGATTTTAGTAATAATTATCAAGGGAGCAGATAGAATTTGAAAAACACTCATTTTCAGGATTAATCACCCTGGCGCTGCAAAACCGAAGGTCAGAGGCAAAAATCCTATGCAGTTTGGAGATGTCCTAAGTATTCTTTATTAAGTGGTAGGAATGTCAAAATCCTGTCATTAGAAATTGGCAATAGCTGGCCGGCCCCCTTAATCTTTCTTATACATGGTTATACAATCCTTTAAAGAGGGAAAACAAACTTCATCAACCAGTGAATGAAAATGTCATGCAAAAAAAAAAAGAAAATAAGATTCTGTACAACAGAACTGAGTTAAGCACCGTCATACATGTCATAACAGTAATTATACATACAGGCTAACGTGAGTTAATAGGAACTGTGATAATACTAATTCATATGGATACATATGAGTAAATAAGAACTGTAATAAGGAAACATCATTACTAAAAACAGTGGTAGGAATGTCAAAATCCTGTAATTAAAAATTGGCAATAGCTTGCCGGCCCCCTTAATCTTTCTCATACATGGTTATACAATCCTTTAAAGAGGGAAAACAAACTTCATCAACCAGTGAATTGAAATGTCATGCAAAAAAAAAAAAAAAAGTAAGATACTGTACAACAGAACTGAGTTAAGCAACGTCATGCATGTCATAACAGTAATTATACACACAGGCAAACATGAGTTATTAGGAACTGTTATAATACTAATACATATGTGGATACATAATGAGTAAATAAGAACTGTAATAAGGAAACATCATTACTAAAAACAAATCATCAATTGAACAGAAATTATGGAAAGATAAACTATCAACTAATATTATAGAAAGATAAATGATCAATTAACAGTACATGTCTGTATTAGGACGTATATACTTTATATGTGAATATCCATATATATTACATACCGGTATATTATTAAGGAAACATATCATAGAGGACAGTAACTGCAAAATTACAATTTATGCAACAGAAACTAACCTTCATATTTGAAGGTACTTAACTTGGCTAAATCCTACAGTCCATTAGTGAATGCAGTCATCGTGCAAGGATACTGAATGTCCTCATACGTCAAGCCTACATTCTGGCTCATTCATTGGACTCTGTCTGAAAGAGATCTAAGTTATAGTACTGGTAAACAAAAATACATTACACAGTCATTATGTTCCTAAGCAGAACTGACAATTGCTAGCAAAATGCTCTAAATTACATAAAAGAAACATTTCACAAAAACAATAAATTCCTTGGAAAATCATCAAGTCATGTGCACATATCCTCAACATTCACTCTCCACAGATACTTTCGTATCCTTTGGGTGTACCTGGATCATCTACAGTCATTATCAAATAGTGACAACAATAGTCATTAAGTATGGCCATAATATGCACAGAAATCACACGAAAAGAATATAACCATCAAACATCATCCAACATAATGAAACAGTATTTAAGGTTTTCAAACATAATGAAATATCATCTAATATCTTTGAACATAATGAAACATTATTCACTATCTTTAAACAGCTGTATCAAAAATTAATGTGCAACATCATCAAACAGTTAACCAACTGTATCATACTTATAAATGGTACCATAATCAAGCGAAGCTCTGTTCCTCTACTTGGAACACTTCTACAGGCTTTTGCAGGTATCCATGCAACAGCAACAAAATGGTACTAGTACAGCTTATTTAGACAATGCCTGTACTCTGCATTAAGTGAGGCATACCTGGGATTCCCTGAACCACTCCCACTGCTGGAGTGTTCCCCAAACCCCCGCATTCATTGCTCGAATTCTAGCGGGCAGTCTTCCTCAAAGCATCTTGCTCTGAATGCAACAAAGCTATATTTACCGCAATAAGTTTCACCAGCATAAAGAACCTGGCCTCCTTTTCCCCCTCACCAGAGTCAGGTAGGGCATCGAAAAGCATCGCAACAGAACACCAGTTCAACCAGATAGTGAACAAACAAAACTTATAGCTGCAATAGCAATGTCCAAAATTTCTTAGTTTTAGTCTGTACCTGCCAACTTACAACAATGGACATCAAAACATCTAAGGACATATCAACGCCCAAGTACAGAAAGTATCTCTCTCTCTCTCTCTCTCTCTCTCTCTCTCTCTCTCTCTCTCTCTCTCTCTCTCTCTCTCTCTCTCTCTGTTTGTGTGTGTGCCAAGTAGGAAGTTATGACGACATCATCATTGGGGCTATGTTTTCAAGCTCTCCAGATGCCCAATCGTTTGAATTCCAAACTGGGCAAACTGCTGACACATCTTTTGTGTCGGCGACTGCAAACACACTTTCTGGCACATTTTACAACTTCATACCTATTACCTATCACAACACTTTCGATACTCTCATTTTGTGTTGTCTTATCTCTTTTGCTGAAACTCGAACTCTGACAAACAAACAAAATTATTCTGGGACATTTATTCATCCAAGGGCTCTTGCGTTAACAACACATCAGAGAGAACTAATTTGCAATCTAAACTTCCTAGTGCAATTAAGGATAGGGAAAATTATTCCGATCAGATCTACGTTGAAACTCAAACAACAAAAAATACGACATGGTGGAAAAAGTAAATTTACATTAAAATTTGAACAGCATAAAAATTCGCTAAAGTCAAACTGTTCACAAATTACGTTAAATTTTATTCAGAACATAACTCATTCTTCATAACCTGTCGCAGAGGTTCAATAAGAAAAAATCTCTTTAATCAACTTGAACAATAAAAAAAAACCAAAGGCAAAGGGAAAATGAACATTAACCAGAGAGAAGGATCCCGTGTAGTACTGTCTGGCCAGTCAAAGGACCCCATAACTTTAGCAGTAGTATCTCAATGGGTGGCTGGTGGCCTGGCCAACCAACTCAAAGCGGTCAACCTTTTAATTTAGAATAAATAAATGCTTCCTGTTAAATCATTTTTGCTCCGTAACCGAAATACAAACCACGCTATTTACATTGGGTTTACCTTTTAGCGTAGCTGAAATGACGAGCCAATAGTTTTTAACGAGGGTTAATTACCCCCGCGCTAGTTAGCGGGGGGGTAGGGGAAGGGTAGCTTGCTACCCTTCCCCCCCCCCCACACACCGGTGATTTGCTTCACTTCACTTTTGGCTCCGGCGATGAACAGACGTGTCTGTCCATCGTCCTCGTTGACAGCCTTTAATCTTTTTTCTGTTTTTTCTCTACAGCGTGTGTGTGTGTTAGAAGTTGACCACCTTTATTATTGCTATGCGTACGTGCCCTGAAATTGCCGGCCACCCTTGTGGTACCTTTATGTCGGCCACGGATACGGATCCTCACACCCTTTGCCCGCAGGTCGAGGCCGACGGTGTGATCAGGAAAATATGTTTAGTGAGTGCAGGGAGTGGTCTGCCTCCCAGTGGGAGAGGTTTGGCCGCCGGCGTAAGAAAAAGTCCAAGAGAGACCGTTCTCCTTCCGGGGTTGCGTTGAAGGAGGAAGGTTCTCGGGACTCTTCTTTCGCCGCCCAAACCTCCTCCGAAGCTCCCCCTCGTTCGGCTCCTAAGGAGAGTCGGCCGAGTGGTAGCGCAGGCCCTAGTTCTGTTTCCCGACCTTGGGTGGGGGGAGAGGGCGTCGCCTCCCATAGCGGGGCGGTTCCCCCTCCTCCTCCGGGGGAGGTTATTGGGGGTTCCCTGGGGCTTAAGGGCTTGCCCTCCAGGGTTGCCCTGATTGAACTTGTCCAGTTGGGGGCCGCCGTTAAGCAGTTGCCGGTGATAACAGAGGTAGACCCTCTGTCTATCGTCGACGTCGTGGTGGCAGAGGCCTCCGACGGGGCGGGGCAATCCTCTGCAGGTGCAGTTGGGGATGTTGGTGCTGACGGCTCTCCTCCCCCTTCCGTACATCCTTCGAAGGGGGAAGGGAGTCCTACGGGCTCGTCTGCTGTCCAGCTTCCCTCTAAGGGGAGTGCCTTGACTGAGACTCCCCTTCGGAAGACTGATGGTCCTGATGATCTTCCTCGTGGCCGCCTTCGCCGTAAGGCTCACCGTCCGCTGCGTCACAAGGGCCTCCCTTCCCCTTATAAGGGTGTTAAGAGGCGCCTTTTTGGATCTTCTTCCGAAGGGGACTCTCCTCGTCGTATTCAGCCTACAGCTCCAGCTTCTTTAGACCTGTCTGGGGATCGGTCTCCTACTCCAACTTCACCTTCTGGGGACCTCGTTACCCGACGGGCAACGGTCCCCTCAGGGCAAAGGGATTCTTCCCTTACACGTGCAGTGTTAGCGCACAGGCGCTCTCCTGCTCGTCAGCGCTCTCCTGCTCGTCAGCGCTCACCTGTTCGCCGGCGCTCTCCTGATTTTCGCCCTCCTTCTCGCCAGCGCTCTCCTGAGGACATCCTTCAACCTGTTGTTCCTGAAGAGCGCTCAGCGCGTCAGTGTTCCCCTGCTCGCCCTTCTGCAGTGTTAGCGCACAGGCGCTCTCCTGCTCGTCAGCGCTCTTCTGATCGTCAGCGCTCTCCTGTTCGTCAGCGCTCTTCTGAGGATCATCGCCCTCTTGCTCGCCATCGCTCCCCGGTGGTCTCTGAATATCCTGCAGTCCCTGTTGGGCGCCCTGCGTGCCATCAGTCTCCTGAGCGCTCTCGCGATCCTCAGCTTGTTCCTGCACAACATCGCCCGCGTTCTCCAGCGCGTGTTTCTAAAGCACATGTTCGCCCACTCGCCTACGCGCTTCCTGTTCCTGTTCGTGAACGCGCCGCGCCGACTGTTCCTTCACAGGATTTCACGTGTCGCCCTCTTGCTCGCCAGCGTTCAGAGACGATTCTACAATCGTCTGCTCGTCAGCGTTCTCCTACGCGTCAGCGATCACCTGAACATCGGCGATCTCCGGATCGCCCGCGTGACTTATCGTCTGCGCGCATGCGGTCTCCAACGCGCCGTCGCCCAGAGATTCTGGAAGGACATGGTTCGCCCTCTGCTAGCTCGCCCTCGCGCGATCGTTCGCCTGCGCGACCTACGCGCTATCGCTCGCCAACGTGTCACCATGCGCCTGCGCGCCACCGATCGCCTGCGCACCACCGATCGCCTGCTCGCAATCGCTCTCCCTCGTGCTACAGGTCTCCTGACCAACGTCGCCGGCTATCTTCGGAACGTTCTCACTCGCCCACGCGGCAACGCGTTCCCTCGCTTTCGCGCCAACGCATTCGTTCATCGGCTCGCCCACGCATTCGTTCATCGGCTCGCCCACGCACTCGTTCGCCTGTACGCCCTCGCGCCCACTCGCCTGCGCGATCACTCACCCGCGCGCCTTCGTGCGACCACCGTTCGCGCCGAATTTCACAGCCAGTGATAGCAGCAGGAACGCGTGTTCCCAGACAGCGCTCTGGATCACCTCCATCTAAACGCAGGACTGTTGTGCAGGACAGGGAAGACACTTCAGAGAGGTCAGTGCTTCTTTCTTCCCCCTTTTCTTTTCAGGCAGGTCCAGTGGTATCCACTCCGAAGGATCGCCCGATCCCTTTCCCTCCAGCGAGGAGTTCGGACTCTGTGTCCGTGGAACAACAGACTTGGTTTGGTCCTCTGATGCGGGCGTTAGTGAGGGTAATGAAACCAGCACTCGCCGATCAGGGCAACAAACCAACGGCTGCCTCACCTACGCTGAAGAGAAAGAGAGGAGTGGACTTCGTGGTGACTTCCCCCAGGGCGAAGTTGGTTCCTAAGAGGTCTGTCGGGAAGGCCCCTTCCCCTGCTCGAGCGTTTTCTCCTTCTCCCGTTGATGAGGCTTTTCCGTCCTCGGGTGAGTCCAGTGAAGCGATGGTCTTCCCCTCAGCACCAAGGGGGGAGCCTTCTCTTCATGGAGGAGAATCGTTTCGTGCAGAAGGGGCTCTTCGAACCTCTTTGTTGGGATCCTGTATCCCTCCCAGGAGGGAACCCAAGGACTCCATGACCATCCCGAAATCATCTTCGAGGGTTTGCCAGGAACCCGCGGCTCCCCGGGGGAACGTCCACGCTTCACCCCAGGAAGATATTCCAAGGACAGGAGACTTAGCTGCCAGTCTGCAAGGAGGAGATCAGCAGGAATCTGAACATGCCTTCTGGCAGGTCCTGAGCCTGATGAGGCAACCCAACGGGCTCATGGACCCCGTGATCGCCCCCCAAGAAGGCAAGGACACAGTCTTGGACGAAGTGTTCGACGTTCGGAAAGCCCCTAAGTCCAGTGCGGCTCTGCCCTGGTCTCGGGGTCTGAAGAGTGCCAGAGCCAGGGCCAACGCCCAGCTCGCGATTCTTGCCTCCTCCAGTCGTTCTTCTGCCGGGAACAAACTCATCCCTCCTCCTCGTGTCCAGCAGAGGAGGTATTTTGAGATCTTGGGTGAGTCCAGTCTCGCTCTTCCTCTCCATCACTCCGTGGAGGAGCTGGCGAAGGGAGTTCCCCTTGAGAAGCGCTCTGCCCGGCAGGTGTCGTTCTCGGCGTCGGAGATCCTGAGCCATGAGAAGGTTGCGAAGTGCACCATGCAGGCCACTTTGTGGTTGGATTTTTGGCTAGGAACTCTGGGCATCCTATTGCGCTCCGAGGACTTGTCTAAGGAGACAAATAGGAAGGCCCTGGAGACCTCCTTACTCTCGGGCACCCGCTCCATCGAGTTCTTGGCGCACCAGGTCACCACCCTGTGGGCCAACTCGGTGTTGAAGCGGCGCGATGCGGTGACCGAGAGATTCCATCCAAAGGTCCCCGCCGTGGATTTGTGTAGGCTCAGACATGCTTCCCTTCTTGGGGAGAATCTGTTCGAGCCACAGGACATGGAGCGAACGGCTGAGAGATGGAGGAAATCTAGCACGGACTCCCTCCTCCATAGGGCCCTTACAGCTCGGCCCTACAAGCCTCCAGCTCCGCCGCAACAGCAGCAGCAGCCTCGTAAGGCTCCAAAGCAGGCACCGGCAGTTAAGAAAGTGGTGTCTAAGCCCCAGCCCTTTCCAGCCAAGGTCAAGAGGGGCGGCAAGTCCTCCAGGGGAGGCAAGACTCCTAGGGGTAGCAGTCCCCCTGCGTGTCCACCTGTGGGGGGATGCCTTCAGCATTGCGTCCGCAGGTGGCAGCAACACGGGGCCGATGCTTGGAC
Source organism: Palaemon carinicauda (assembly GCF_036898095.1). Classification (NCBI taxonomy): domain Eukaryota; kingdom Metazoa; phylum Arthropoda; class Malacostraca; order Decapoda; family Palaemonidae; genus Palaemon; species Palaemon carinicauda. Next base: position 67,881,035 of record NC_090728.1, on the reverse strand, counting down.
GGTTTCAGTGATCGGCCAAGGCTATCGCGTCCCGTTCACAACATCTCAATCTCCCCTGACAGCGAATCCAGTGTCGTTGAGCTCGTATGCCACGGGGTTGGCAAAGGGCCTGGCCCTTTGGGCCGAGGTCGAGACCATGCTCAAGAAGGGTGCTCTCCAGGAGGTCGTCGACGGCTCCCCAGGCTTCTTCAGTCGACTCTTTCTTGTAAAGAAGGCGTCTGGAGGCTGGAGACCTGTCATCGACCTCTCGGCTCTGAACGGGTTTGTCAAGCAAACCCGGTTCAGCATGGAGACAGCGGACATGGTCAGACTTACGGTGAGACCACAAGACTTCATTTGCACACTGGATCTAAAGGACCCGTACTTCCAGATCCCAATCCATCCGTCTTCCAGGAAGTACCTAAGATTCTGCCTAGACGACAAGATCTACCAGTTCAAGGTGCTGTGTTTCGGTCTCTCCACAGCTCCTCAGGTGTTCACCAGAGCGTTCACCCTGATTTCATCTTGGGCGCACAGGAACGGCATTCGTCTCCTTCGTTATCTGGACGATTGGCTGATCCTAGCAGACTCGGAGTCGACCCTTCTTCGGCACCGAGACAGGCTTCTAGGTCTTTGCCAGGATCTGGGGATCGTGGTAAACCTCGAGAAGTCCTCTCTGCAGCCGTCCCAACGACTGGTTTATCTAGGCATGCTGATAGACACCAATCTCCACAAAGCCTTTCCATCAGACGACCGGATAGCAAGGCTGAGGAGGGTGGCGGAACCCTTCCTCAGGCGAGAAGAGCTTCCTGCCCAGTCGTGGTTGCGTCTCTTAGGTCACCTGTTCTCCCTGGCTCGTCTGGTTCCAAACAGCCGCCTCAGGATGAGATCCCTACAGTGGCGGCTCAAGTCCCGGTGGAATCGAGGATCCGATTCCCCGGACATTCTGATCCTGATGGGATCTTTGGAACGGACGGACTTGCGGTGGTGGCTGGTCGACGAGAACCTGCGGAAGGGAGTGAGTCTTTTCGTCCTCCCCCCGGAATTGACTCTGTTTTCGGACGCGTCAAAAGAAGGGTGGGGGGCGCACGTTCTGAACCAGAGGGCCTCAGGCCTTTGGTCAGAATCAGAAAAGTGCCTGCACATCAACCTGCTAGAATTGAAGGCCGTCTTTCTGGCTCTTCTGCAGTTCCAACGGACCCTGGCGGGTCACTCCGTGGCGGTGATGAGCGACAACACCACGGTAGTGGCTTATATCAACAAGCAGGGAGGCACTTTTTCGCAGCAGCTATCCCATCTTGCAGTAGAGATTCTGAGGTGGACCGAAGTCCACTCGATAACACTATCAGCTCGCTTCATTCCTGGCAAGAGGAATGTGCTCGCCGACAGTCTGAGCAGGGCCTCGCAGATAGTGAGTACCGAGCGGTCTTTGGATCCTCAGATAGCCAACAAAGTCCTGACTTTGTGGGGTTCCCCGACTGTGGACCTGTTCGCGACAGCGTTGAACTTCAAGCGGCCTCTGTACTGCTCCCCAGTCCCGGACCCCAAGGCACTCTGGCAAGATGCTTTCCAGCAACGGTGGGACAACATCGACGTGTACGCCTTCCCACTGTTCTGTCTGATGAGAAGGGTGCTCAACAGGACCAGACTATCGGTCAACTGTTCGATGACTCTGGTAGCTCCGCTATGGCATCACACGGAATGGTTCCCTGACCTTCTGCAGCTCCTGACGGAGCTCCCGAGGGAACTTCCTCCACGACACGAGCTTCTCAGACAACCCCACTCCGACGTCCCTCACGAGGCCGTGGCCTCGCTTCGGCTTCACGCCTGGAGACTATCCAGCGTCTCCTCACGGAGAGAGGCTTTTCGCAACAGGTTGCAGAGAGAATGTCTCGGCACCTGCAAGGTCCTGAGGGAGTCTACCAGGCGAAGTGGAGACTCTTTTGTGGTTGGTGTCGTGGGAGGGGTATCTCTCCACTCGATGCCACTATTCCAGCAATAGCGGACTTCCTCGTTTATCTGCGGGAGGAAATGCGCCTTTCTGTCTCGGCGGTGAAAGGCTATCGCTCAGCCTTAAGCTTGGCCTTCAGGCTGAAAGGCTTGGATATTTCTTCCTCGCTAGAACTCTCTCTACTCATACGTAGCTATGAGCTTACCTGCCCCAAATCGGAAGTGAGACCTCCTCCTTGGAACATGGTTCGGGTCCTCAGGGCTCTTAAGAGACCTCCCTTCGAACCATTACGCCAGGCCTCCGATCGCCACCTGTCTTGGAAGACGGCTTTCCTACTCGCTTTGGCTTCGGCCAAGCGGGTTAGTGAACTTCATGGTCTCTCGTACGACATCGCCCATTCAAGGGGATGGGGGGAGGTAACGTTCAGGTTCGTCCCTGAGTTTGTAGCCAAGACTCAGAATCCTGGAGTGCCGGATCCTCGGTTCGACTCTTTCAGGATCGCGAGTCTCCGCTCTGTAACAAGCGACCCAGACCAGCTGCTACTATGTCCAGTGAGGTGTCTGAGGCACTACTTGAAGAGAACGGCTGCAGTCCGTCCTCAAGTGCGAGCTTTGTTTGTGAGCACAGGCAGGACTAAGAGGAGGGTCACCAGGAACACCATCTCAGCTTGGATTCGTAGGGTTATCCACCATGCCTTGAATCCAGACCCTCCTCCGTCACGTCGCCCTAGGGCACACGATGTCAGGGGTGTTGCTACGTCCCTGGCCTTCAAGAGAAACTTCTCTGTGACGCAGGTACTTCAAGCTGGGGTCTGGAAGCGTCAGACGACCTTCACAGCCCACTACCTGCAAGACGTGACCCACAGGAGCCTCGATACGTTTTCTATCGGCCCTGTGGTGGCTGCACAACAGCTGGTCTAACCTCAGGCTCCTTTATGGACAAGGAGCAGTAGGTTGAGGGCGTTGTTACCCGGTTTTAGTCTGCGTGAATGAAAGAGTATGTCTGACCCTTACTTCTTTCTTCATTCTCCCCTCTCTTAGGGAAGCAGCATCCTGGTCCTCGCATAGCTGACCTCGACCTCTGCAGGTAACCCATGCTTCTTTGTGCTCCTAGTATTAAGCTTAATACTGTTGTGTCCCCCATACCTTGACGAGGTGGTATTGGGAACGTCCTATCCTAGATTCCTATCTAGAGGTCTCAAGGTCAACTTCATAGGACGAGTCACACTTTCCTCCACACACAACTTATGTAGGCCACTCGTTCCTAGCGAAGCAAGGAACTTGTGAGGTGCAGGGGCTCCTTCTCTCAAGTGCTGCTCACTGAGGGATTGACCCCCCGGGCAAAGCCGAAGTCAGTAAGGCTGGGGACTTTCCACCCTTCCTAAGGGGTAAGTCATCCAATGTAAATAGCGTGGTTTGTATTTCGGTTACGGAACAAATGACAAATTCGAAGATAATTTGTATTTTTCCTAACCATACAAACCTTAGCTATTTACACATAATTGCCCGCCATCCCTGGCCCCCAAGTCAAGTCCTACCTCTTAAGTGGAGTGAAGCAAATCACCGGTGGGTGGGGTGGGGGAGGGGTAGCAAGCTACCCTTCCCCTACCCCCCGCTAACTAGCGTGGGGGTAATTAACCCTCGTTAAAAACTATTGGCTCGTCATTTCAGCTACGCTAAAAGGTAAACCCAATGTAAATAGCTAAGGTTTGTATGGTTAGGAAAAATACAAATTATCTTCGAATTTGTCATGACATTGCTTGCTTAAAATAATTTGTTAACAATGCTCGGTGTCATGACTCGGACCGAAACAGAAAAGCAAATCACTTATGAAACACTAACTAAAAAAGGTTAAATGCAAGGTCTTTAAGTTCCGCACATGACAGATTACTAATTACTTAACAACTGTTGGCAACTGAAACTACTTCGGTTAATATGTTACAAACTCATCTTCATTAATCAAGATAACCTTTAGACAAAAACTAACAAACAAGAGTTGAACACTTTCTTTTAAAATATTTCACAGCGAATCATCGGCGATACGGTGTGTGACGTAAGAACAGATTTTGTGTCACAAATTTACCAAATTATCAATATACCTAATTTACACTTCTTTCTCCATAATTTTATGAAATAGATTCTTAAAAAGGACATCATAAAAAACTTCATGGATTACGTCTTAACACTGAATTTACAAACTTCCTACGTTTCAATTATGACAAACATTTCTTCTCTCGAATTGAACAACTGTCATCATTGTTAACACAGAATTGTTTCAACATGTTACTCCACGTCTTTTCCAAGAAACACATCTAACACGTTTGGCAACAAAGGTCTTAAATAACAAAATCAAACTACTTTAAATCAAAGAAAATATGCAATGAAAACTCAGTTTACACAGTATAAAGAAAATTTCTTATTTATCCACACAGCAACAAATATAAATACTATCTTTTTTCTTTTTAGGAAAAGAAAAATCAGTCTTTACTCGAAGCTTTAATACTGAAAACATTTTACTCGACTAGTTACTTTCTTTAATGAAATTGTGTTCTTTATTTTACTTTACGATTTCGTAAAGAAAACAGAATTACAACTTCATTACTCTATACACTTTTACAAAATCTTAAAACATATTCGTCAACCATAAAACTGCAGATTTTGTACCACGTTTCTTATGGGGGGGGGGGGGTGGTTGATTGCTGTGGGTCGCCTTGGGTCCCTTGTCCTACAGTTGCTGTCTGGGACCCCTTCCAATTTTTGGGGTTATCCTTGGCTATTGGGGGTGCGCCTTGTCTGTCAAGGTGGTTGCTGCTGTTGATTTGAAGACAAAGTTCTCCATAGTTAGGGCAATCAAAAAGTTAGGGCAATCAGAAGCCCCCAACTGCTCCTGTCGATAGGACCCCATAGAAGGGTCCTGGCCTGCCATTTTGGATGGCGAGTTTTGATGCTGTTGCTCCCGCTACGAGAAATTTAACACATCGGCAATTTTGGGCATACCGTCTTCTTTTCCCATGGGAACATTTTCATGCCGTCCTCGCGGGGACGAGTGTGTTTCCGCACAGTTTCCTCTCTTGTGTGTTGTCTGTTTCGACCCGCCCGTCTCGGCGGAAGGGCGCTAAGGTCTCTTTCCTGCAGGTCTTCTGTGGGTGACTGGTTCACGCCACCCCTCCTGGCTGCTACTATTTATGACATAGTCAGGATTTTCTTAATTTTTATGAGGACATCCAATTGTCCTTTATCTCCTTTCATTAGTCTTTTGAACTGCCTTTCCTTCTGGGTTTTTCCTTTCCTTTTCTCCCGAGATGTCTCTTGCTTCTCATGTCATTTTTTTTTTTTTTTTTTTTTCCCCCACGTCTAAAGCCAATTTTTGGTAGCTGCGTCACTCTGTCTTTTGCTCATTATCACACTTGTTTTTAATCCTCTTTATCCCACTGGTGCCACCAATTTTGTCACATGGCGAAGGGCAATGACATAATAATTGATGAGAGGCTGTGAATTAGATGGCTTTTACATCGTAAGAGGATTCATTTTCAAGTAAATTTTCACAATCATGAGCGGAAATCTTCTTCAAAGCGAGTGAAATAGAACTTTAAATCTTGGGAATTACCTTATAGAAGTAATATAAGTCTCTCGCTAACTTTTAAATTACTGAAACAGTTCATTAAAATAGTAATTATCAATTATATCTTGTAAATTACAGACACTCGAAGAGAACGTATACAAAACAAATTACTGTTCAACATCTTCCATCAGTAGAGTAGCAGTTTATCTGAAGTCCCAAACCTGACTTATTAATGATACATTACAATCTTAATTTCTATCCAAGTCAAGCAAGAGGAAGAGGCACACAATGCTTGTCTCACGTTATAAGTCAAAGGCAAAAGTTACTACTAAGATCGCAACCTAGTGGAGTGTCGTTTGGGCGTAATGATCACCCTGCAGCGACGAGGGCATGTGGCTGTCTCCCGCGCCCAACACCCTTCATTCTACTTCCAAGGGAGAGTTTTTATGGCACCTGTCTCTATGGGGTTGGGTGCTTCCGCTTTGAGATAGACGGTATCCTTTTGCTACGTGACATCTGTGATCTAGGTTGCCCCACCTCAAATCCCCCAGCTTTCCCAACCTCCCTCATGTTTTGACCTGGGTAGTAAAAGAATGACAACAGTTTGCATTCCATGGAAGGGTGCAACTATTTCTTTAGGCCTGGTGGCTTGTGTTTAAATAGATTTCCTCAGTACTCATTTCACTTGATAAATATTTTTTGTCTTGTGACAGCGAGTGCAGTGGCCAGCCTACCCCACCCCCACCCGCTAGCTAGCGGATGGGATAGTTATCCCTCACTGAAATTATCTTGACTCGTCTTTTATACATGCTGAAGGTAATATCCGTATAAATAGCTCCAGGTTTGTATGATAGGAATAGTGCAAATTACCTCAGAATTTGTCATATTTCATTTAGAAAGACTGAATTATGTTTTTAAATAAACACTAGGTTTGATATCTTGATGAACAAATTGACTTGCAAACAAGCTTTTGGAATGGAACTCATTAGCTACTTAAGGATTATCTTTACTTAGTTTATTCATATTTGTGGAATAATATTAGGAGTATTTTTTGCTTCGTGCATGGCCTAATTTATATAAAATTTAGTTATTCTTCATAAGGCTGGTTGAATTTTTATACTTTTTAAAGAAGATCATTGTAAACCATTTGGTTGCTTTTAGAACAATTACACTACTTTGAAATATATATCATATTGTTTATTCAGGAAATGGATGTTGCCTTGGGCCAGGAAGTCGGGTATTCTATTCGTTTTGAAGATTGCTCATCTTCAAAAACTGTTCTGAAATATATGACTGATGGTATGTTGCTGAGGGAAGCCATGAGCGATCCTATGCTGGAAATATATCAGGTAAGGGACACATTTTTTTGCTATTTATCTGTTTACTTATAATATTTCCATCAGTTGCCTTACTCTTTGTTGCGTTTCTTTCATTTTATAGTTGCTTCAGTGATTTTGCCATTTTTGCTGAACACAAGACTCGCATTCCTGTCCACTACATTAAAAATTTACCCATTGAATAAATTTTCTGCCTAAGGAGGCTTAGTGCATCAGTATCCCTTTGACCTTAATCTGCTCCCACTTTACAGGCTTTTACCCTATCTCTATTCCTGCTTCCATCTATCTTGCTGTGTAACCTCTCTAACTTTTGATATATAGTGATTTCCCCGAGTTTTGCTGAATCTATGTTCCTAGTTTCAGTTTTCCACAGACTTTGGGTATTCTCTTGCTGTAATGCATGATCTATGTGATGTTCTTGCTCGCTAACCTAATCTTAATCATTTTTCTGAATACTGTATAGTAGCGCCCTGGTTAATGTTGGTCTTCTTTCAATGCTAGATTGAGGATGAAATCTGTATTACGTTGTTTTAATAAACCTTATATGAGTCTTAATGTTGAACTATTATGATGGGAAATGGAAATTTTAAAAATCTATTGATAAAATAATAAATACTTATACATTCGTTATGAAAATATTACTGTTACATTGTGGTCCTGAGATATGCGTCTTCGGATTGTGCAATTCCCTTTTAATCCAGTCACTAGTTCTCTGAAGTAAATTTTCTGTATCTGCGAAGCTGTTCAAAGTCTGTGAGTTATGCTCCACAAAATTTATCAAATCTATAGTCTTTTCAATTATTAATTGCCTATCGTAGGCCTAGGTATGAAAACTGATGATAAATGTAGCCACACCATATTTACCTTACATTTTATTAACATAATTTTATGATAAATAGGCTACTTAGGGGAAAATTCCATAACAATGAAATCAACGTTTATCTGTGTGAGTCCAGCTGACAAAATGTAACCATCGAGTTGTGGTTACATTCACAGCAAACTTTTGTCTCGACTTTTCTCTAACATTTTGATAATGATTGTAGCAATATCATTTAGATTAGCATATTAATTTTTCATTTAATTCCATTATGGATCGTATTATCCTCACTTTTTCCAATCTTGCATCATTTTTCTGTCACATCGAACATGTAAATGCTTTGGTTTTTTTGTTATGGTTAGTGATGAAATGTACAAATGAATGGTCTCGGTTTTAGACGGCGTGTTTAGGAAAGAAAATGATATAAAACTGCATTCATTTCATTGATTTTGAAGTTCTAATTAAAAAGTAAGTAAAACAACATTAGTAATAACAAATTCATTACATAAGCAATAATTGATGAGATATCATTTGTTGTTGTTGCAGCAAATGGTGGAGTGGAAGCAGATGTACGTCAGAGAGTGAATGAAGGCTGCAAAGTGTTGGGGGCAGTTAAGGGAGTAGTAAAAAATAGAGGGTTGGGCATGAATGTAAAGAGAGTTCTATATGAGAAAGTGATTGTACCAACTGTGATGTATGGATCGGAGTTGTGGGGAATGAAAGTGATGGAGAGACAGAAATTGAATGTGTTTGAGATGAAGTGTCTAAGGAGTATGGCTGGTGTATCTCGAGTAGATAGGGTTAGGAACGAAGTGGTGAGGGAGAGAACGGGTGTAAGAAATGAGTTAGCGGCTAGAGTGGATATGAATGTGTTGAGGTGGTTTGGCCATGTTGAGAGAATGGAAAATGGTTGTCTGCTAAAGAAGGTGATGAATGCAAGAGTTGATGGGAGAAGTACAAGAGGAAGGCCAAGGTTTGGGTGGATGGATGGTGTGAAGAAAGCTCTGGGTGATAGGAGGATAGATGTGAGAGAGGCAAGAGAGCGTGCTAGAAATAGGAATGAATGGCGAGCGATTGTGACGCAGTTCCGGTAGGCCCTGCTGCTTCCTCCGGTGCCTTAGATGACCGCGGAGGTAGCAGCAGTAGGGGATTCAGCATTATGAAGCTTCATCTGTGGTGGATAATGTGGGAGGTTGGGCTGTGGCGCCCTAGCAGTACCAGCTGAACTCGGTTGAGTCCCTGGTTAGGCTGAAGGAACGTAGAGAGTAGAGGTCCCCTTTTTGTTTTGTTTCTTTGTTGATGTCGGCTACCCCCCAAAATTGGGGAAGTGCCTTTGGTATATGTATGTATGTATCATTTGTTGCTGCAAAAGTTAGCCTATAACATGCTTAATTGCAATCATTTGTCCATTATGATTGGTGATGAAATGTTTACAAAGTAATTGAACAATAATTTTCATTTTAGGTGCCGTATTTAGGAAAAGCATGTAACTGTAAAATATTACCATATTTTTATTTAGTTAATTTAGGATTTCAAACGATACAACAAAAGTTTGCTTATACACCGATAGTTTTCTAATTCACCATTCGTCTTATACGGTATGACAGATATGACCTAAACATTCAAATTTTCCCTAATCTTAGGTTGTCTTATACGTGGAAGTACAGTAGGGTCCCGAATTATGTGAGAATTTTTCGATCAATGACCTCGTATAAATGGAAAATCGCATATTTCGAAACACACAACTAACAAAGAATTCTATTGGGGCCATGGCAACCAGCAACTTGCCTATTCAAACGTGTTTACTACCTATTTCCAATACTTTCTATGTACTATACTGTATTTCTTTATAATATCAAATTGTTCTTGTGAATAAATCAAACATTTAATATACTTTTAAAGTTCTAATAACTTGAAAATGGCTAAAATTACAACCAGGATGGGTGTAAACACCATATATTTCCCGTTATTACACGACCCAAAATACAGACAAATTTTAATGTTTGTCATATCTATTGTATAAGACAACTGGTGAATAGCAAAACCATCACTCTATAGACTAGCTTTTGTTGTATCATTGAAAATCCAGAATTATCAAAATAAAGGCAATTTTATATCATGCGTTTCCTAAACACGTCAAAAAGCACAATAGAAAACAACAACCAGTGTTTTGTGTCCGTTTATCTCTGATCATAACGAAGAAACAGACGCATTTACACATCTGTGTATAGGTTAGTTTTTACATAGACAGCAATCTTACCAAGTATTGATTATATGTTGATTTTGTTATTACCAATGTTCTACTTAATTTTTCTTAGAACTGCCAAATAAATGAAATGAATGTCATTTATATAATGTTTTTCTTTATGAAGCCGCCTGAAACGGTAACTTTCAATTGGTTTACTGTACGCTCCATCTTCGATCATAATAAACAAACGAAAGCAATAAACACACATGATCAAAGTGATAACTAATGATATTACAAACATTTAGTAAACATAGTTAATACAAATATTTTACTCACCGTATCCATATAAATTCCTAAATTCGTAGCAAAGCTGGAAAACTTTTTTTTTCCTTCTGCATTTAATCCACAATAGCAAACTGCCGCTAATGACAGAATGATAATTTACGATAATTTTAAACTATTACGAAAGATAATTGTCCCTTCCATATCCAAAATACTTTAACTAACTTCAGTTATAAGTCATCTTAGACCCACCTCATTTATGGAACCATATGCAAAAAAGGTAAAAGAAGAAGAAAGTACTAAGCCGATTTTTAAAGTCATCGAACAATTAGGTTACCGCCATTATGTTCGATGTGAGAGAGAGAGAGAGAGAGAGAGAGAGAGAGAGAGAGAGTGTGTGTGTGTGTGTGTGTGTGTGTGGTGTGTGTGTGTGTGTCAGCTGTTGTAATCAAATGCCGTGTTTTTGTTTCGTGTACCTCCTGAAACGAGGAATTGATCGCAACAACTAACAATAGTCATGTTAATTTCATTCTTAAACTCAAGTTGCCATCTGTGAACTAAGGTTTTGAGAGAGAGAGAGAGAGAGAGAGAGAGAGAGAGAGAGAAGGGGAGGATTTCTGATATCAAATATCTCTCTCTCTCTCTCTCTCTCTCTCTCTCTCTCTCTAGAGAGAGAGAGAGAGATTTTTATTTTACCGTCTACTCTACAAAACCAATCTTTGCAAATCAAATGTATACTGTTTAAAATATGAGAGAGAGAGAGAGAGAGAGAGAGAGAGAGAGAGAGAGAGAGAGAGAGAGAGAGATATTTTTTACCGTCTACTCTACAAAACCAATCTTTGCAAATCAAATGTATACTGTTTAAAATATGACAAAATATTGCCGACTCGTTACCGAAGTTTAGGCTATTCACTGCTGATAAACGAACCCAGTCTACTCGTGAAAACCTTGAACGCCCGAACGGAAAAATAAGGCTTTTTTTATATATACTGTACTAAAAAAAAGTAATGCTTTGATATACCATCATTAACACTACCATTACAATTATCGTAAGGTTGGAGAAAGATAAAGATTGCCGAGAACGTAACCACAATTCTGTTTACATTTCGTCAGCTGGACTGGCACAGTTAACAGTTGATTTCATTGTTGATGTGGAATTTTATCCTTAAATAGGCTATTCATTATGAAATTATGTTAATAAGATGTAATGTTAATATTGTTTTGTAACAATTATTATAAATCTCCGTATTTAGGGCTACCAATATACTTAAAAAAAGACAATAGCTTTGATACATTTTGTAGTGCTGGACTCGCAGACTTTGAACAGCTTTGCAGATACAGAAAACTTATTTTTGAAAAATAGCGATCGCTTAAAAGGGGAATCGTATAATTCGAACACGCATAATTCGAGACCATACTATACATGGTATTTATGCCTGTCCTGTGTGTAATTTTAAACTTTTTCAAGTTATTAAAACTTTAAAACCTTTTTAATATTTCATTTATTCATAACAATTTCATATTTGATAAAAACACAGTATAGTACATAGAAAGTATTGAGAATGTGAAGTAAAAAAAGTTTGACTGGGTAAGTTGCAGTTTCCCTTGAAATTATTACCGTTATGTTTCCAAATTAATTTTTTTTTTTTTTTTTTTATGTTGGCTACCCCCCAAAATTGGGGGAAGTGCCTCGGTATATGTATGTACGATGTTTCCAAATATGGATTGACCAAATTCTCGCATGAAATGGAACCTTACTGTATAAATAGCAGAAATAAAAAATATAATTGCCCTGTCAATACGAAGGAAAACCTGATCTACGTTTGACAACTTTTTGATTCTTGAAGGCTTACTGTGCTGAACTGTACAGCTTCTAGTGAAACTTTATCCTGAGCTAAGCACTGTTGTCTTCATCACTTTGTAAAGTTGAACAATTTTGTTAATAGTTGTTAGCAGTATGATGGCCTTTAAAGAGAAAAAATAGGTGTTAATTAAAATACCTCATATAAAATGAAAACAAGGATTGTATTTAAAAGAATAAGATGGAAAGTGCCAAGGCACAAACTTTTTTTATTTTTACACCTGGAAGTAGACGTACCCTTCCCTACTCGCATTAGTATTTTACCAGGTTTTTATGGTATAAAGTACCCAGAAACCTTATAATTTCATACTGCAATCTTTACATATTTTAGTAATGAACCCTAAGAAAGTTAGTAGTCATTTTAAAAGGTATGTGATTACATTGCAAGACAAATTCGAAAGAGATAAAATGTTATAAACATTGTGCTTGCTGTAAGCCTACCTCAGACATCTTGTTCCCCTGTTATTTATGAAAAAAACTATATTGTCCAATATGTAACTGTAAAATAAGACTGTCATCGAAAACTTGAATAATTAACGAGAATGGAGGTACAATTTATGATGAAATGGAATATTTATTATCCTTTTGCATATAGTGGAAGAGAGACAAACAAATTCCTACAAGTCAAATGTTTATTTAACAGAGGGCAAGGTCTTAGTTTTGAGGACTTAGGTGAAAAACATCCGAGTGTAGGCACTCCATTTACATGCAAGTCACGGATAGTTTCATTTATTCAAGATTTGCTTTACTCAACACGATAATAAAATCCAAGGAGAAACTTTTGCTGCTGCTGAATCCATTGCTGCCTATGAATTTTCTGAAATTTTAAAGAAAATCATAATGGACATAAAATTCACCTTGAACTCCTCTTTAATGTCGATGAGACAAGATTGCTCTAGAAGGTAATGCCCAATCGTTCATTTATTTGTAAGGAAGAGAAAACTATACCAGGGTACAAGGTAGTCAAAGATGGACTAAATTTTATATAAGTGGGGAATCGTACTGGCGATTTCAAGCTAAAGCTTTTGTAAGTGTTCAATGCCCTTAATCTACAGACACTCGAGGTACATCTCAAAGTCCACACTTCTCTTGATTTTGATAGCTAATCTAAAGGCATTGGTCACCATGGCCATTTTGAAAGAATGCTCTGATGCCTATTTTATACCACCAGGAAAAGAGTATTGCAGGGTCAAGAAACTTTCTTTCAAGGTTATATTGATTTTTGATGATGCCCACGGTTATCCCACACATCTGAAGAAGGACTCGCATGTAAAAAATTTTCATTTCCACCAACACCATCTCTCGTATACAACCCATGGAGTAAGGCATTATAGCGATATTTAATTGGTACTATTGATGGTGTAAAGTATGCCTGGCAGTTAATGCTACTTTGGCAGAAAACGGGATGAATATTCAGTAGCTTAAGAATGCATGCAATATTAATTAAGCAGTGTTAAGCATCAGTATATCTAGGGCTGAAGTGATTCAATCAGTAAGGAACTGGATTTTGAAAAAACTGCCCTCAACTCATGCCGGATCTTGAAGGCTTTGAAGAGTCCGTTAAGGACATCTCAAAGAATTTGTTCATCATCATCTCCTGCACTTATTGACACAAAGGGCCTCAGTTAGATTTCAGCAGTCATCTCTATCTTGACCTTTAAAATAATACTTCTCCATTCATCATCTCCTACTTAACACTTCATAGTCCTCAGCCATGTAGACCTGGGTCCCCAACTCCTCTAGTGCCTTATGGAGCAAAGTTAAAACTTTGGTAAACTTTTCTCTCTTGGGGATTTGTAAATGCTAAATAATGTACTTGAGATGGAAGAGGAAGATATTGAACAGTTGATTTAAACTCACAAGTAACCACTGAAAAAAGATTGTTAGAATTAGGGAAGTAATAGAAAAATGAAGAAACTTTACCAGTCCCAGTACCAAGAAATTTCAAGCTTGTAGAGATGCAGCAAGGCTTTTTCATTTTATTATCATCATCATTATTATTATTATTATTATTGTTACTAGCTAATATACAACTCTAGTTTAAAAAGCAGGATGCTATAAACACAAGGGTTCCAACAGAGATTAATAGCCTGTTGAGGAAAGGGATTACAGAAATAAACGAGTAATCAGAGATTTCTGACCTCCGTCAAAGGTTAATGGAGTCGTCCATAGTCTTAAGATCTATCTGTGGTGGAATGTTGTCATAATTAGCCATTTTGTTTTGACGTTATCTCTTAAAGGCAAATCTGAATTTTATGAAAACCTGTAGTAGTGTTGATGGGATCATTAACACAGACAGACGTATGAATAAAAAATCCGGATCCAGTACCGGATGATCTCCAAAAGTTAATGGAGTCATCCTTATCCTAAGATCTATCTGTGGAGTAAATTTTGCCCAAATCCGCCAATTCCTTTTGACGTAATCTTTAAAATTGTGAAAATTACAAGTTTGGATCTAGAGTCTGGATCGGGATTGTCTTCAAAATTTAAGGGGTCGTCCATGACCTAAGATCTATGTAGCTGTGGTGAAAATTTCGTCAAAATCTGTTTAGTTTTGATATAACCCTGTCCTCAGAGAGACAAATAAATAGGTGAACCGACTCGAAAATTTACTTCCAGAATTATTATTATTATTATTATTATTATTATTATTATTTTTGTTGTTATTATTACTTTCTAAGCTACAACCCTTGTTGGAAAAGCAGGCTCCTATAAGCCCAGGGACTCCAACAGGGAAAATTGCTCAGTGAGCAAAGGAAACAGAAAAATTAAATATCTTAAGAGCAACAACATTAAAATGAATATATCCTATATAAACTATATAGGATATAGATTAGTGTACCCAAGTGTACCCTCAAGCAAGAGAACTCCAACCCAAGACACTGGAAGACCATGGTATAGAGGCTATGGCTCTACCCAAGATTACAGAACGAAGGTTTGATTTTGGACTGTCCTCCTCCTTGAAGAGCTGCTTACCAGAGCTAGATAGTCTCTTCTACCCTTACAAAGAGGAAAGAAGTCACTGAACATTTACAGTATTGTAAGAAGAATTTTTTGGTAATCTCAGTGTTGTTAGGTATATAGGGACAGAGGAGAATATGTAAAGAATAGGCCAGACTATTCGGTGTAGGCAAAGAGAAAATTGACCGTAACCAGAGAGAATGATCCAAAGTACTACTGTCTGGCCAGTCAAAAGACCCCATACCCCTCTAGCGGTAGTATCTCAACGGGTGGCTGGTGCCCTGGTCAAACTACTATTTACTAAATTACAAGATAATGAACAAATATTAAATATTTTAAGAACATTAAAATAAGCTTTCATATGTAAACCATAAAGAGAGATTTATGTTAGCCTGTTCAACATAAAAACATTCGCTGCAAGTTTAAACTTTTGAAGTTCCACTGATTGAACTGCCTGATTAGGAAGATCATTCCATAATAATCTTCATAGTTGGTATAAAACCTCTAGAATACTTTGTAGTATTGAACCTTATTTTGGAGGAGGCTTGGCTATTAGAATTAACTATACCTAGTATTACAAACCAGATGGTACTGTCTGGCAAGATCTGAATGCAAACGATGGTCAGAGTTAAGAACAATCATATACAAGATGCATAAAGAATTAACTGAACGACAGTGTTGGAGATTAACATCTAGATCAAGAATAAGAAATGTGATACACTGCAAGTTCTTGTCCAACAAATTAAGATGAGATTCAGTAGCTGGAGACCAGACAGGAAAACAATATGCAAAAAAAGGAGAAATTAAAGAATTAAAATACTTCCCTAGAATAGGTTGATCACCAATAATCTTAACTTTCTCAAAAAGCCAATTTTTTTGTGCAGTTGAAGAAGAAACTCATCGAATGTGTTTCTCGTAAGTGAATTTGCTAGCAAGAATCACGCCTAAAATTTTCAGTCTTTATCAATGCAGAGATCTGGATGTTGAAAAGTCACTGTCCTCTACCTACTGAAAGCAATACTTTGAGTTTTTTAAATGTTCGACTTCATGCCCTATAATTTGCACCATGCACTAAATCTCTCGTAATTGATTCATAAGTCCTAGATCTACATTCAGTAGATAGAATAGAAGTACAGAGAGTAGCATCATCTGCATATGCAATGAGCTTGTTTTCTAGGTGAAATCACTTGTGTTGATAGTATGAAAAATAATGGGCCTAGAACACTACCCTGAGCAACATTGGATATCACATTCCTATACTCACTATGGTGCCCATCAACAACAACTCTTGCAGTGCTAAGAAAAGCCCCACCTACTCCCAACTGTATGAGTTTGAAAACAAAGGCCTCATGATTAACATGGTGAAAGGCAGTAATAAAATCAAAGCCAATCATACAAACTTCCTGACCACACTCAAGAGATCTCTGTACAGCATTGAAGATTGTAAGAATGGCATCACATGCTCCAAGGTCTTTACTTAAGTCACATTGCAAAAGGGACCCAGTGATTACCTTCAGCATACCTTCAATTTTGCCAAAAGATGTTAATAAAAACTATATATAATATGGGAGTTAGGGAAATTCAGTAGTAATCAACTTGACCAAAGTACCACAAGCATTTACAAAACGGATTTTGAGCGAAGCGAAAAATCTATTTTTGGGTCAGATAGCCATGTCGTCCTGATGGAAGGTTCCTTTCAGTAGCTTCCTAGGGTATATTTAACTACAGTGATATTCCCAGAGAATTTAACTAAAGGTCTCCAGAATTCTAACTCCTGGCGCGAATATCCTTAAAGTTTCCTTTTAGGATATCGCATAATATCAGGGGACGTATTCTTGACATGCCACATAGCGATCTGCACCCCGAATAGCATTTACGCTTCGAGGGGAAAAGTGGCAAAATAAAGAGGAGCCGTTACAAAATTCTTCTCCTCCATTACTGTTTGAGTACTCAGATGGTGCCACAATCGTTGGTCATCTTTATTCCTTTGTAGCGTTAAGCCAGTACTTTTAGATACAGTAATATCGGGAGGGAGGCTGCCAAAGCCTTTCATAGAAAGAAGGGCGGGTCCATCAGGACGACATGGCCATCTCGCCCAAAAATAGATTTTTCGCTTCGCTCAAAATCCGTTTTTGGGGCTTAGGCCATGTCGTCCTGATGGAGGTTTACCAGAGCATTAATGTATCGTGGATTTCCCAGTCGTGCCTTTCGACTTATAGACAATCTTTCCATGGTCTTTTAAACCTAAGGGACCTATGACATTACCGCTATACTGTATGTCATTTCTGCTAATCATATACTATGTTAGTGCTTCCTGCCCCCTACAGGGAAGAATCAAACTAGACTCGGAAAAAATCTCGAAGTTGCATATTTTATGTAACCCACCTAGCATCAAAAGTGACACGCAGGTCTCACTGTATGTCATTAGCCAAAGTTGGTATTTAGTGTTGAAACACATTACCTCAAGCTAGAAAGGTTTGTATAAGTGTAAGAACAAAGTTATTACTTTTGTTCAATTAATTCATGCAGAATAAAGGGTTTAAATAAATACTCTCATATAAGCTTTATTAGAAATGTTTAGGGCGAAATAAGATGCACAAAACCATTAGTCATTTATTGTCAAACAAGAAATAAAGATTAACATACATTTGTAACAATGTAAAAAATGTAAATGAAAGTCATTTCATAACATAGACAAGATAAAATAAATCAGAAAAGTTTGTTTTATCTGAAAATAAAAAATAAAACTTTGCCACTTCACATGAAGATTTTTGTTTCAGAAATTTTAATGTCTTTCTGAGAATTTATCTATTTACACTCGTGTAATAAACACATGGCACTAGTGTTCAGTCTATGTTATATTACCTTAGTATATTGGAACAGTCCTTAATGTCATCGTGATGACATCTCACTACTATGTTGCACTATAAAGTGCTAGCATGCACACCCTTTAGAATTACAGTCCCTCATAAATCACCGTTCCTCGCAGCACTAAGCGGCAGGTTTTAGCACACTACCTGCCGCTACCACGAAACGCTTTAACTCCTGCACTTGCTTCGCATAGTGTTTAAAGAACACTCTGGATGACTTCCATCCAGTGAACGAGCGAAGACTCTCAAAGTCCATAAGCTGCAAGAAATTTAGCGAAGAAGCAATCTTCCTAGGATCATGACCTGCGGGTGTACTGTCAGGATCCCCTCTGCGAATAAAATAGGTGATCTTCGCCCTTAGTTGTTTTAGTGATAGGTTTGAACCCGATGTTTCTCCTTCAAAGAGCTGTCCTCCCCTGAAGTCTGAAGTTCTGTGAAGATAGACCTTTAGACACTCCACTGGACACAGCGAGACATCTTCCTTCAGAGGGCAGATTCTCTTAGTGGGTAGCTCATTCTTAGCGAGAAACGTTGGGTCGGGATAGAGGTTTAGCTCACCCTTTTCAGCAAACTGGGTATGGCCTTCTTCTCTAGACAAGGCCACTATTTCACTAACTCTAGCCCCCTGAAGCTAGAGCAAACAAGAAAATAACTTTCTGAGTCAAGTCTTTCAAAGAACAAGCCTCATTGTCCAAACTTGAGGCAAAATGTAGCACCTTATCAAGAGATCACGAGATGGGCCTTGGAGGTGTAGCGGGTCTAAGTCTGGCACAGGCCTTAGGAATTTTATTAGAAATTTCGTTAGACAAGTCTATCTGAAAGGCATATAATTAAAGGTCTTGTCAAGGCAGATTTACACGTAGTTGTCGTGTTGGCTGCTAAACCTTGCTCATGAAGGTGAATAAAGAAAGACAAACAGAAATTCATCTAGATTTCCTTTGGATTCTTTGCCTTGACAAAAGCCACCCATTTCTTCCAAGATGACTCGTATTGCCTTTTGGTAGATTTTGACTTATATTCCTCCAAGAAGTCAATACTTTCTTTCGATATCCCAAACCTTATCTTTACTGCTAGTGAGAGAAAATCATGAGATGAAGGTCTGGTTTTCTGTAATGAAGCGAAGACAATCGACTTCTGAACTTGTTGATGGTAAGGCCAGGGAGAGGGGCCTACACTCATCTAGTGTAGGGCAAGGTTTCCCTGCTTCCACTGCCCTGAATGATTTCTCCGCGAAGGGGAAAACCATAGTTGTGGGAGCAAGAAAAGAGGGATGCTTCTTGCCCAGGGCCAGCACCTTAGAGTTGGTGAAGCCCTTGTCCTTCAGGCTGCTGGCGAACAAAGCCTGAGCCTTCGAGTTGTCAAGCACTATGACCTCCTTAGGCTCTGTTTCCTCCTTAGAAACCGGTTCCATCTTAAGACAAACGAAACAGTCCGGATAGGACTCAAAGCTGGGCCAGAACTCTACTTCCTCAGTGGGGACAGCACCCAGCTTTTCTGACACAAAGATCTTGCCATTGGTTATGGGCATGTACTCCGCATGCCTCCATGGATTAACCTCGGAACATGAGGGAAGATCCTTAACATTGACCCTCCGTTGAGGCCCACGAGAAAGTGTAAGCCGAAGAATCTCCTTCTTGAGTTCGGCTTCCCTCTGCTAGATCTTCTTGTTATACATTTCCATCATCGCTTTGATGGCAGCCAGAGTGTCGTCCGACTTCGTAGGCTGAGGAGCGGAGGACGTAGAGAGTACAGGTTCTGGGGCAGGAACTGACGAAACAGAGATTGTTTCGCCCATTTCCTCTTCTGTCTCAGGAGCCACCGTTGACTCCTCTTCTCGACCTTCGGCCAGAAGGTCCTTTTCGGTGTCCTCTGACACCTCTGACATCCTCTCATCATTTAGAATGTAGATGGATGTCCTTCATCGCATCCGAGACATCCGTGTCAACAGATAGCTGGATGCAAGGGATCTCAGGGTGAGGCTGAGGAATGACAGCATCGCAGATGCTATGGAAATAGCAGGGCTCTCCTACTCTCGCTAGGGAGGTAAGGCCCCGTGGAGTTCTTTTGAAAACCACGAACCCATTTCCGTATCTTGTCCCGAGCTATATCCCTTGACTGCTGTCTTGGGATTTTCAAATGCCTCATTCAACAGGTCCTTGCACACTGTTCATACCTGTGGGTCCCAGTATTTCAGAGGTCCCTTGGTGATAGAGCCAGCGGGAGTGTGTCCTACACCCCAGATGTCCTTAAAAGTTCTTGCGGCGAATACTGCAGAACACGCTGTCACACTTGAAATAGTCCTTCTGTAAAGAGAGGAAAATGAAATGAGTATATTGCAGTCTATCTCATTAGACTAATAAATATTATAATAAGTATTATAATAAGAATTTCCATTTTATTTATTACATATAGCTTAGGTAAGCTGGAAATTAAATAGGAAAGACACATACATGTTTTTCCTGCCCAGCCAATTGCCCAGCCTTCCTCACTATTAATTCTAAGGTGTCCTCTATCAGAGGCCCAATGGAAGATTCTAGCCCATAAGGGTAGAGTAGTGTAAACAACACCCACTTCCAAAAGAGTTAATAGTGAGGATTAAAGAGACTGATGAACAATCAGTGTAAAGAAAATGGAATTCTTTTCCCAATTCTATTAGGTCTCAACAATAGACTGCACCTGGACACAGAGTATGTTGGAAGCTTTTGACTATTGTATAAGTAGATACCATGGTTTTCTATCTGCAGTGTGCTTATACAACAGACGTACTTGCTATTGTATATTCATATACAACAGTTACTGCCGGCAATCTGCCGGAAAGGCTAGTGCTAAGAATTAATTCACTGTCACAAAATTCAGTACACGTATATCCAGCAGGCCGCCGGCTTGCCGGCGACCCACCGGACTGCAGGCGGGTCACTGACTTAGGCACACCATCCCAGCCATCATTCAATGTGACTGGGTAGTGGCCAAGTATAGACACTGCCGGCTCTCGCCGGCAGAGTCAAGGTGACAGTGAATCAAAGGCTGTCGGACCACGAACTTAGCATGCATCTTGCTGGCAAGGTTAGTAGTCGGCAGCCGCCAGATAGATTAGTAGTTTGGCAGCACTAGCCAATAGAGAGAGAGAAAGCAAAGAGTGAAGGGTGATGACGGTGGCGACGCTAGCCACTATATCACTACCCTACTCCTGAATGAGGGTTCTAATGGAAGGGGAGAACATATCATGCTCAAGCTTCCACCCATCTGCAGCCATGACGGTATTAGTCGGCAAAGGCAGCGGATGGCAGCTCAAGGGAGGACTGAAGAACACACTAAGGCAAATGGGTCTCCTGCTGGCAGCTAGACCTGCCGAAACAGCTATCCCAGAACATCATGTCCTATAGGGAAGCTGAACTACAGGCAGAAGACTGAGCCGCCCTATAACCCGCCGGCGATCGGTGAGATTGTAGGACGATGGACACAGAGATGTAATGGCTAGGCTATCACCAAAGGACAGAAAGGGACGGGGAAAAAGGGTCCTGTATAAGGTGTGAGAGGGGATGGCAGCATGCCATCCCTATCACACCAAAAAGGAAACTCTGTTTCAGTATCAGCGTCATCCTAGGCATAAGGAGAGTACATTCTCCAGCCTACGGTCTACCAATACAGTAAAGGGACCGGCATCATCAAGCCGTCCCCAACTCAAAGAGAAACAGTTCCCATGCTTGCACCATCCTAGGCCAGAAAATAATCACTATTCTATAGCCTAGGGTCTGCAGGCATAGGACTAGTCGCTAGACCGCAGGGAGAAGGGGATCCCATGACCCCTCCAAGTGCAGTATTCTGAGGTTCTGACCTAAACCCAAAGCTCATCAACAATGGCTTGGTAAAGGGGCAGAAAACCCTAGCCTAACCTTGCCAGAATCACAATTCAAGGCAAGACTGGCTAGGATCGTAGCCCTAGGCTACACTCGGAGGGAAGAAGAGATTACCTTATGTATAAAGGTAACCGGGAGGATTATATGAAAGTATACTAAAGCCGCTAGGCTGTTAGCCTAGTGACAGTGAGATCGACTACCTGACTCATCGAAGCTCTTTCGTATACTATCTTGGCAGAGGAAATTATTATGCAAACTATATATATATATATATATATATATATATATATATATATATATATATATATATATATATATATATATATATATATATATATATATATATATATATATATATATATATATATATATATATATATATATATATATCTTACATGTATAAATGACCTAAAATCTTCATTTAGATTTAATAACACCAGGAATGCCTATTATATCATGCAAGAGAGTAATCTAAAACACCTAGGCTAGGAAGCCTAGCGTCAACAAGATCGGCTACCTAATTCGCCGAAACTAAAGAATACTATCGGCATAACATATTAATTCCTAGCAATGAAGACTATATAGCTAAATATATAATTGTTCCAACACGGAGTACTTATCTCGAACTACATTCTTAGGAGTATCTGGGAATCTCCTCCCAACAGACCAGAATTTTGTGTAGTTTCCCCTATCTCCGTTTTCCTTAGTGGGGTCCCTCTGTGGCGGATGGATACTCTCCCTGAGGCGACCCGGGTCAGCGTGTGAGAGCAAGGAGCTAGGTCTCGGTTGTCAGTATGGTTCTGGTTGCGGCGTAGTGTCACATCTCGCCGCTCTCTCACATCCCGTCCGACCCTTTGTGTTACCACGTGGTTCCCTCGTGTTGTACCCATTCTCTTGTGCCCTTTTATTCACCTCCTTTCCCAGTTTTCTTGTGTTGCTTGGTGTTTTAGTGCTTCCTTATGGAATCCCAACGTCGTTGCCCCGGGCCTAAGGCCGGTAAGTCCTGTGGTGCGTGGCTTTCGAAGACGGAGGTAGACCCGCACTAGTTATGCTCCTCGTGTAGGGGTAGTGTGTGTTCCCCTACTTCCACGTGTCCGAAGTGTGCGTCCTGGCCGGAAATCCAGTGGGCATTGTACGCCACGAAAAAGAAGGCGCCGCCGAAGAGGTCCCCTAAGAAGGTGGGTGCCGCGTCGCCGTTAGCGTCACCTGCCACTCCGTCGGAGAGGTTCCCCATCGCCTTCTCCTACCTAGAATAGGGGACGAGGTAAGTCCGTTGCGGGGAAACGGCCCATTGCCGTTCCCCATGAGTCTGATGTGATTGATGTGGGGACAGTTGTTGCTACACAGGCATGGGGGGGGGGTTCTGCTGGGGGGGGGGGCGGGAGTGTGTTCGGGAGACGAGGTTCTGGTGCCTGCAGGAGCCGTCTCGGCCGAAGACCAGGTGTGGGGGAAGACTGGATCGGCTCCTTCCCCTGCATCATGGCAGTGTATTTCAGGTACTACAGCACCCAAGGGAGGATTAGACAGAGAGGCAGCCTTCAGATCCCCAATGCATCAAGAAGAAGAATTCGCAGGTTGGTTCACTTCCAGGAAGGCTCTACGGACTCCCCCGGTGCCTTCGTCTACGCTCCCGCCAGATTTCATGCAGCCCTTCACGCCGGTGGAACAACGCCAGGACCCTGCATCATTGACGGAGGACTCAGCAAGTTCCTCTTCCGTCTCTTCCTCCTCTTACTCATCGTCATCGTATGACTCGTCGTCATCGGAGGACTCCGCCCCCCAGGAGGTGAGAAGGAAGTGGAAGAGGTCTCGAAGGAGGAAGTCTAGCTCTCGTTCAGGCCCTTCCAGGAAACGGGCGAAGACCTCGAGGAGGAAGAGCAAGAAGAGGCACTCTTCCAAAGACAAGTGGGCTCAAGCGGCTTTCCCCCCGTAGTGGGTCGAACAGGGCCTCTGCCGCTCGAATGTCTGCCTCATTGGCTTCTGGAGCCGCCCCCGCGCCATTGCCCCGTGTGTCGTCGGCTCGATCCGCCCGTCGGTCGAAGCCGTCTACACATGTTGACTTTGCCCTGCCATTGCCCGCCAAGTCATCGGCTCCATCCGCCCAGCGGAGAGAGCTGCTGTTTCGGTCCGGTATCATGGCATCCGTACCCAGTACCACGGCAGCTCTGTCAAAGCGCCCTGCTCAACCGGTGGTACACCACGGGTCGCGTACCCCACGGATCTCCCCGAACGGAGGTAGACCCATGATGGCTACCTCCGTCTCGGTGGCTCCACCCGTGACGGAGGCATCCGCTCCATCAAACCGGCCAGAAGAAGAAGACACAGCCTCCTACATGGATCCATCCATGTTCGTCGATGCACCCGACACGGAGGACCAGGTGGTTGACGGTTTGATGGATGTTGGAGAGAGTTCCGCTGACAAGGTGTTTTCGTATAGGAAGGTCCTAGCCCTTATTAGACACCATCACAGGATAGACAAACCGAAGCCGTCGACGGAGCAGGCTTGGCTCTCAGGGTTTGGGAGGATGGTGGATAACCCCGTCCAACAGAAGCTATCCTTGACCCTCCCTTTGGCTCCGGATGTGAAACTGGGGATGGAGCACGTCGACAGATATGTCGCAGGACAAATGAACTCTCTTAGACCCCAAGGGTTCTTCAAGCTACTCCCGGGGCTAAGGACCCAGAAGAGGTTTTATGTTCCGGACGGGCGGCATTCTGGACCCCGTTCAGTGAAGGCGGCAATAGCTACTCTCAACCAAGGCAGTTCGGAACACAGGACCCTTTCTGCCCCAGTGTGCTTCTCACCAGCGAAGGCTTCCATGATGGAAGATACGGCCCAAGATATAGTGAACGTGACCTCGTGGCTAGACTGGTGGGCATGCATGTTGGCTGGCTTCCAACTGTCTCATGACCTAACAGTGCCGGAAAACCAGGTCCTGCTCCAGGAACTGATCCGCTCAGGGGGGAAGGCTATGAAATTCCTCACCTTTTAGTCCCTCACACAGACAGCGAACTGGGTGTTACGGAGGAGAGACATGGTGCTTAACAGGCTGGCCCGTAAGCTCCCCGAATGCGAAGCAAAGTGCCTGAGGAACTCGCCGGTGTGGGGTGACTCCGTTTTCCCCCTGAAAGCAGTTGAAGAGGCTATGGAGAGAGTACGCAAGCTCAAGGAGGCAGGGGAGCCCAGACTCCCTGCAGTGAGACGTCCCGCTCATAGAAGGGTTGTGCCGGACGGACCCCACCCTTCTACGGCCCTGACAAGAAGAGATTCTCCTTCGTCGTCCTGGCAACAATCCTTGCAGCCCTCCCGTAGAGGAAGTATTACCCCTCAGGCCTCCTTTAGGCCGAAATACTCCGGCTCCAGGAGAGGCCGTTCTAGCCGCGCCTCCAGAAGGAGGTAGGGAGAGAGGCCCCCTACTCCTGCCAAAGCCTCAGGTAGGGGGATGCCTCAAACGTTATTGGCAAGCATGGCGAGACAACGGGGCGGATCCGTGGTCCGTAACGGTCCTGAGGGAGGGATACAGGATTCCCTTCCTGACGGAAAATGCCCCCTCTGATTCCCAATCAACGGGCAGAATGGCTGGCACCCAAGGACCCCTTGAAAAAGGCATCACTACAAGAGGAGGTGTCAACCATGCTGAACAAGGGGGCACTAGAACCAATCAAGGACTCGTCCCCGGGGTTCTACAGCAGGCTCTTCCTGGTGGAGAAGGCGACGGGGTTGGAGACTGGTCATCGACCTCTAGGCTCTCAACAAGTTCATCAGCAAGATGGACTTCAAGATGGACACAACGGAGTCAGTGCTGGCAGCCTAGAGGAAAGGGGATTTCATGATGTCCCTGGACCTCAAGGATGCACATTTTCAGATCCCTGTCCACCCCTCCAGCAGGAAGTTCCTCAAGAGTGAAGTGGGGTTCCCAGTCTCCGCAATTCAGGACCCTATGCTTCGGCCTGTCGACAGCCCCGCAGGTGTTCACGAGGGTGTTCACCGCAGTGTCAGCCTGGGCCTACAAGCGGGGGATCAGGCTGATCCGCTACCTAGACGACTGGTTGCTTCTTTCAGCCTCAGAGGCAGTATTGAAGGAGCAAGGCGCGAAAGTGTTACGGTTCTGCAGGGACTTGGGGATCACCATCAACATGGAAAAGTCGCAGTTAGTTCCCTCCACCAGGATGACATACCTGGGGATGGTCCTGGACTCCAAGTTGGGGAAAGCATTCCCCGCCGTAGAGAGGCTCGACAAACTGGATCAGGTACTTTACCCCTTCCTAACAGACATACCAAGGAGAGCCAAGGACTGGCAGAGACTAGTGGGCCACCTGGTATCATTGGAGAAGTTGGTCCCTCAGGGAAGGCCAAATCTAAGAGCTGTTCAATGGAACCTGAAGGAACTCTGGTCTCCGGAAGAATCTCCACATAAGATGGTCGACTTGTCACCGGAAATACTGCGGTGGTGGTCCGACAGGACGAACACCTTGAAAGGAATGCTATTCGCGACCGCCCCTCCAGAGATGTTGCTCTTCATAGACGCGTCGAAGGAGGGTTTGGGAGCCCATCTCCTCGAAGAAATAGCAAAGGGGAAATGGTCCCCGGAGGAGAGGGCCTTGCACATATACGTACTCGAGCTGTTAGCGGTCCAGAGAGCACTTATAAGGTTCGTTCATCATCTCCAAGGAAATACGGTGGCTCTCATGTGCGACAACGCCACCGTGGTAGCCTACGTGAAGAAACGGGGGACTCGAGTCAAGGGAGTTGTGCAACCTCACATCACGGATCCTGGAATGGGCCGAGAAGGAGCACATCGGAGTAACGGCCAGATTCATTCCAGGGAAGAAGAACGTCGTAGCAGACGGCCTCAGCAGGGTAGGTCAGGTGGTAGGGTCAGAATGGTCTCTACACCCGAAGGTTGCCCAGGCAGTCCTCCGCAAGTGGGGGTCGCCGGTGATAGACCTGTTTGTCACGAGGCTCAACGCCCAGCTCCTCGTATTCTGTTCTCCAGTTCCAGAACCAGCAGCAGCGTTCGAGGACGCCTTCCAGCACCCGTGGGACGGACTCGACGTGTACGCCTTCCCACCCTTCGGGACCCTCAGACAGGTCCTCAACAGAGTCAGACGGTCAAGGAACATGCAGATGACTTAGGTAGTGCCCTGGTGGCCGGAGAGAGAGTGGTTCGCAGACCTGAAGGAGTTAGCTATCCTCCCGCCGTGGCCGCTGCCAGACAGGGAAGACCTTCTCCGTCAGCCCCACTACAGAAAGTTTCACGAAAACCCTCGGTCCCTCCGGATACACGCGTGGAGGTTATCGAGCGTCTGCTGAGGAAGGGAGGATACTCGTCAAAGACTGCCGCGAGGATGACTGGTTATCTGAGGAAATCCTCAGTCATGGTTTACCAGGTGAAATGGGCCACATTTGTAAAGTGGTGCGCCTCCCAGAACCTGAGACCGTTGGACACATCTATACACAAGATCACAGATTTCCTGGTCCACCTGAGGGACGACCTGGGTGTTTCTATTCTAGCTATCAAGGGAGTTCGAGCCGCGCTGGGCCAAGTCTTTCTCCTCAAGGGACTCGACCTAGGGGCCTCTCTATGCTCATCAGGAGTTTTGAGCAATCATGTTCTCCCCGCTCCTCTAGAGTATGGCAGTGGGACGTAGCCAGAGTTCTTAAGGTCCTATCTAAGCCACCCTTCGAACCACTCAGGGATATTCATGATAAAGACCTTACCCTTAAAATGGTGTTCCTCCTAGCCTTGGCCTCCGCTAAACGAGTTAGCGAGCTCCACGGGTTGTCGTACGAGGTCTCACACTCGAAGGGTTAGAAAGACCTGAGCTTTAAGTTTCTTCCGGACTTTGTGGCCAAGACTCAAAATCGAGAGTTTCTCAGTCCCAGCAATTCCACGTTCGATCAACCCTGAAGACTTGTCTTTGTGCCCGGTCAGAACGGTCAGAAAATATGTTGAAAGGACAGCCAGGTTTCGGCCGGGGATCAAAAGCCTGTTTGTTTCCTCGGGCCCTGTGAAGAAAGTGGTGTCGAAGAACACCATCTCTTTCTGGCTGCGACAAGTCATAAAGAAGGCTTATGACAGTGATGGATCCACGGTGCCGGAAAAACCGCGCCCCCATGACATTAGAGGTCTCAGGATGTCCTTGGCCTTTGAAAAGAACATGGCAGTTGGCCAGATTTTGAAAGCAGGTACGTGGTCCAGACAGTCTACATTTACGGCCCATTACCTGAAACACTGTACAAGGAAGTTTTTGGACTCCTTCTCCATTGGGCCAGTCATTTCCGTGCTCCAACAGGTTTAAGGTTGAAGCCCCAGGGAAGCCCGAGGGAAGTAATTCCAAGCGACACAAATTACTCCTTACTCCCCCCTTTCCTTGCTTCTCCTCTGTTCCCTTTCCTTGTCCTCCGCCCATGTGAGAGTTGATCGTTGGAGACGCCCATGTCCGGATGATTTTCATAGAGGTGAGTTATATAGGCATTAGAAAGTCTTTTGTGTAGTTCCCCCGAGTCTCCAACCCTGTCTTATATGTCGGCTAAACCTAGCCTCCCATCTAGATTCAGTCTCCTGGTGTTAATGGGGTCTCCCGGCCTGTAAGTTCACCCCCACCTCCTAAAGTGTAAGTCTCCTAAGAAAGTAGTTCAAGGTAAGTACTCCGTGTTGGAACAAATCACAAACAAATTTTAAGTAATTTGTATTTTTCCTAGCAGTACTTACCTCTAACTACTTTCGGGTTATTGCCCGCCCAGCCTTCCCCAAGTGTCTTACAGGAATTCGAATATATGGTTATCAAAAGCTTACTGACGGGCGAGACCTAGCTCCTTGCTCTCGCACGCTGACCCGGGTCGCCTCAGGGCGAGTATCCATCCGCCACAGAGGGACCCCACTAGGGAAAACGGAGATAGGGGAAACTACACAAAATTCTGGTCGATTGGGAGGAGATCCCCAGATACCCCTAAGAAGGTAGTTCGAGGTAAGTACTGTTAGGAAAAATACAAATTACTTGAAATTTGTGATATTTAAGCTATTATACCGGGAAAGTTGTTCTGGCTAACTAAACGCATGCGTTACGAACGACAGCGCCGTAGCCTCCGGTCCAGGCAATAGCTCTGCCAAAAACATAGTTAATTTCGAGTTAAATCTCTATGGCCAGAGCTAAATTTATAAAGTATAAGAATTAAATACTCGACTTTCCAGAGGCAGAAGATGCTGGAGATTGCATTATAATCCAAAATAACGAAAGAGCACTGGGAAAAATCACCGAGCTGACGTGCTATAGAGAAAGGAATGGAGATGGCCGACGATTGTTTCGCCATCTGAGTACTCAAACTGTAACGGAGGAGGAGAATTTTGTAACGGCTCTCTTTATTTTGCCACTTTTCCCCTTGAAGCGTAAATGCTATGCGGGGTGCAGATCGCTATGTGACGTGTCAAGAATACGTCCCCTGATAGTATGCGATATCCTAAAAGGAAACTTTAAGGATATTCGCGCCAGGAGTTAGAATTATTGAGGCCTTCAGTTAAATTCTCTGGGAATATCACTGTAGTCAAATATACCCTAGGAAGCTACTGAAAGGAACTTTCTATCAGGACGACATGGCCTGAGCCCAAAAAATGGAGTAACATTACCAATTCGCCAAGTGCTAAAAAGACGTATAATAACTAAATTGCAGAAAATAACAGACAATTTAGGAGCTCATTAATCATGAGTGCTTGTAAAAACAAGGGAAAAATATAATTTGGGTCTACAAATCCTTAAGCATCAAGGTCCATCATGATAGAGAGAGTTAATTTCACAGGATCAAAAAGCTAAACTAGTTAGTTTTGCCTCAGGAAAACAGGAATTAGGAAGATCAAGTTTCTTATTACTCTGCTTACTGTTAAACACATCAGCCAAAAGAGTTGCTTTATCTTTAGGACAGTGAGTGACAGAGCCATTTGGTTTAAGTAAAGTAGAAACTATAAAGTCTATACAAAACAAGTGCAGATGTAAGGGTAGCCCACCACTTCTGTTCCTTGGATGTACAGTATGCAGCAAAAATGGTGAAATTTTTTTTTATTTCTGCATCGAACGAGCATTGTCTTTAAGTTGCCACTTAGTATTAAAACTTATATTTCGCTTTGTGAACGTGTATGTATGATACAACGTTGGTCATTGTTATGTAGAATTTTATAATTGAAAAATATTTGATCGTTAAACAAACATTTCATGCTAGAATAATATTTCAGAACAAAAATTAAATACAGGTAGTTGTCGACTTACAACGGAGATAGGGACCGAGACGCGTCATAAGTCGATATTTACGTATGTTGAACTGAAATAGAGAACTTTCTGTAAATTTATTAAGATGTGTCATGATTCGGCAATCCATCTAAGTCAAATTTTATCAATATTTTCTTACTGTATATCATTATTTCATTTTCTTGTATAGTAGGATATCATGTGGTCTGTTAAAGTACAGTATTTTGTATACTATTTTTCAATTTTGTTTACCTTTGGTTATGATCAGCTGATCTGAAGGTCCCGGTACCGTATCGAAAGATTGAGCACATATGAGTGGTGTATTTTTTTTTTACATAATATCTCAATTTACTTGAAATGTCCTCATGATGAAAATTATATCAGCACCAATATGTCACAGGATATCAGTTTTCATACTGTTCGTATAAAGCTATTATTTTTAGTTTATAGTTATCATGCAAATACGTTGTAATCTTTCTCTGTGCGAGTGTGTACATGTGACAGCTTCATACAGTATGTAATTTTTTTAGTCATTAAAGCTTCATATTTCATTAGTCATTATTGTAGTTTATTGAAGCATGTTTGAATTCAATTTTTTAATTTCTTGAGCATTTCAATAATCAGCAATTAATTTCGGTAGGTATCAGCTGATCTCAAGGACACGCTACCGTATTGCGATTATGCTCACATATAGTGTGGATAACACAGAGTTGTTTATATAATCTTAACTTTTTTGAAATCTCTTCATAATGAATATTACATCAGCACCAATATGTTATAAGGGTATCACAGTTTCCATACAGTTCGTTTATAGACATTATTAGTTATCGTATGAAAATATATACAGTAATACCTCGACATTTGAGTGTCGTAACATACGAGAAAGTTGAGATACGATGAGAGTTCCGAGCAAATTATTGCCCCGAGATGTAAGACGCATTTGAGATAAAAGAATACGAGACGGTTCCCTAGGTGGCCGAGTGTGCGAGAGGCTGCTCACGAGGACAACATCGCTCGCTCTTTCCCGTCGGATCTCCGTCGCGTAAAGTTATGTCAAGCATCGGCCGTAGTGTTTGCATTAATTTGTGTTTTTTGCGTTAATCAGTACAGCATTAGGTGAATAAGCAATGGGTCCAAAGCAAGCAAGTGCAAATAAGGGTAGTGAAAAGAAAAAGCCTATGATGATAATCAAGATAAAGCATGAAATAATAAAAAAACATGAAAGTGATGTACAAGTGACTGAGCTGGCTCTCCAATATGAGAGGAGTACATCAACAATATGTACCATCCTCAAGCAGAAGGATGCTATAAAGAGCACCAAGTATTCCAAAGGACTAACCATCCTTTCCAAGCTGCGCAATCATATTCATGACGAGATGGAGAGGCTTCTTTTAATATGGATAAAAGAGAAACAGTTGGCAGGCGATAGCGTGACCGAGACTATCATCTGTGAAAAGGCCATCGGAATCTACGATGACTTGAAAGGAAAGCAAGCAGCTGAGAGAGGGGAGAAAACAGACTGGGATACACTCGGTTGTGAGGCATGGGGAAGCAGCAAGTTCCGACTCGAAAGCCTACGTCAAAACCTTTGCCTCAGTTATTGCAGAACAAGGATACATCCCCCAACAAGTGTTCAACTGCGATGAAACTGGCCTCTTATTATTATTATTATTATTATTATTATTTGCTAAGATGCCCAGGAGGACATTCATCACGGTAGCGGAGAAGAGACTACCGGGCCATATACCCATGAAGGACCGGTTAACTCTAGCCTTGTGTGCCAATGCCAGCGGTGACTGTAAGGTCAAGCCACTGCTGGTGTACCACTCGGAAAACCCACGTGCTTTCAAGAGCCAAAGGATCTTGAAAGGATAATAGCAAGTGATGTGCCGCGCTAATGCTAAGGCTTGGGTTACGCGGCATTTCTTCACAGAATGGATTAATCTGTGCTTTGGTCTGGCAGTCAAAAAATATTTGGGTGAGAGAAGCCTGCCAATGAAATGTCTCCTGGTCCTCGACAATTACCCTGGTCACCCTCCTGGTCTCGAAGAGGACATTCTTGGTGAGTATAGGTTCATCAAGGTCCTTTATCTCCCGCCCAACACCACGCCACTCCTCCAGCCTATGGACCAACAAGTAATTTCCAACTTTAAAAAATTGCACACGAAACATTTGTTCAAGAAATGGTTCGATGATCACAGACACCAACCTCACCCTTCATGAATTTCGAATGAAACTTTTCAATATCATCCATTGCTTATAAATTATTGACGATGCATGGCAGGGTGTCACATGAAGAACTCTTAATTCAGCTTGGAAGAAATTGTGGCCAGCTTCCGTCGCTGAGAGGGACTTTGAAGGGTTCGATATGCCAGACCCTGATGAACCCGAAGCTATTGTGGTGGATGGAATCATGTTACAAAACTGTAGTGTAATGAATGTGTTGCCGTCAAGTCTCTCTCCTCCCCTTTCTCTCTCCCTCCTCCTCCACACACACCACCGTTAGCGCCACTGTCTGTCTCGAAGGTAAGAACTCTATTATAATGTCACATTTTATTGCAGGTTATAACCAGTACATAGGTATTTGTTATTTTGTGAGCGTAGGTTGTGAATTAGAACAATTAAAAACATGTTTTTCCACTATAATATACTGTTTTTAGATGTTTTTTCAGAGGGTGGGAACGGATTGATTTTTTTTTTAGTTACTTTATATGGGAAAAATTGATCCGATATACTAGCGAATTGAAATACGAGCTCTGGTCCTGAAACGCATTAAACTCGTATATATCTCTCTCTCTCTCTCTCTCTCTCTCTCTCTCTCTCTCTCTCTCTCTCTCTCTCTCTCTCTCTCTCTCTCTCTCTACAGTATATATGTATATAAAATCATTCTCCGAATAGTTAATCTTGTCTCGAAGGATAAGGTAGAGGGTAGGATATGTGGGAAAGTGAGCCATTACAACTCCGATCTCAATGTGCTACAACTAACACATTTCCTGTTGAACCGTTCCCTTTTGCAGCATCATCTTTGACGATCGCTTGGGGCAATTTCTGCCTGTTTTTCTTAGCTTTTTGAGCGATTTTCGATGATGGATTCTTCTGATTCTTCCTGATCGTCTAAGTTGAATTCCCTCCTTTTCTTGTGTTGGAGAATTTTGCGTCTCCACCCCGTGTATTTTTAGATTTACATTATATGTTTTTATTGTTTTGTGTTCGGAAATGCTTAGTTATTTAGTCATAATTATTGTAGGAATATGTTTTACACTTCTTTTACAGTGTGGTATGGTTATGGGTATCCCACCTCCCTTTTTGGTATTTCTTGTGTGTTTTTTATCAGTAATGACTTAGGCTAGGTCACTACCCAAGCCGGCAGCCATGCCTAATAAATTTTCACTTATGCACCGTCCCCTTCCATCACCTAACCTTTCTGATTTTGTGAGGCTGTCTATCCTCCCATGCTGTCGACTTGTCACAGCGCGGAGTTGCAGTTTTGAAGGTCCCTGTGGGAGTTGGATAGTGTTTTCAGTTTTATCAGGGGGACTGTTTTCACTTTCCATTAATCCTATGTGTGTGGTCTGGCAGCACAGGTCTTGGTAACTTATTTCATGTCTACTTATGTTTACCCATAGGAATGCTTTACCCCCTGTTTTAATGCTGACAGGTAGACCCCCTTATGTGGCCTTAACCATTCTTAGACTTCCCTCTTAGTCTTTGGTAGACAATGCCTGGTTGTGAGGACTTGTCCACTGTGCCCTATCACTGCAGACCCTTATGTGGCCTTAACCATTCTTAGACTTCCCTTGTAGTCTTTGGTAGGCTATGCCTGGTTGTAAGGACTTGTCCTCTGTGCCCTATCATTGCAGACCCCTTAGAACACTATTCCTGTTCTAATTTTGTAGTTGGTTCTTCCTGTCATGCCGCCTCACCAGTTTCAGTGTCTCCCATCACCACCCCTTTTTCCCTTACCCTTGTGCTTGTTAGTGTGCCTACTTTACTTTCTGTAGAACTTTGTTCCCATCCCTGTCTAGTCCCATGGCGGCTGAAGTACGCTTCATCTCCATCCCTAGACAGGACACCTCGTAGGCTATCTTTCTTGGCCCGAGGTAGGCAAGATTTTCTCCTTCCCTGGACTAAATCTCTCTGCCACCTTAGAGACCACCCTTGGGTGTTTTCTTTTCCCCTTCCCCTTCCTAGTGAGGCCATAACCCGACTGTACTGGGAACTATGTTTCTCTTGTCTAGTCATCTTACATTAGCTTTTAAGTTTTCCCTCATCTGCTAGGTAGGCTATGCTTGCTTAGACAGTTCTCCCTATGACCTAATCCTATCTAGGCATATAGTTGGTATCCCTTGAGGTCCTCCTCTGCCACCTTGGCAGTTGCCTGTTCTGTGTCTGCAGCTTCCCCTTCTGTGCTGCTCTTGCTGTGGAGTCTTGACTTCCATGCCTGGCTAGCCTTTCTAGGCAGAAGTGTTGCCTTCTGTCTCTGCTTCCACTATTGTCAGCCTAAGTTCTTCCAGCACTGGCTGTGTGTTGGCCATGGGTCATTCCCCCTGCCATCTCAGCTGCAGCCTTAGACTAGTCATCTGCTTTTTCTTATCCTCTCCCATATCTAAGGGACATTGTCCTTTGGAGTTGGTTCTCCGGATCCCGCCTGGTTGTCAGGACATCCTTTGAATTTCCAATTCTTAGCGTCTGGGCTGTCTTGCATGGCTTTCATTATCTTACAGGCTAAACCTCCTCCTTTTCATAAGTTGATGATAAGGATCAGGTCTTGGTAGGTTCCCTTTTTAGCTCCCTTTCCTTCCTCTACTTCCCCTGATTGTGGACCCTTCCCTATGGGATTGTTCACTCTCTTCCTCTCGACTTTACAATGCCTCTACTGCTTTGTGTCGACATGCCTGGGATATTGACATGTCAGTCTTTATCTTGGCTACTATAAATAAAATGTTAATGATGTGTACTCATTTAATTTTTTCTTCTTTACAGGTCGCTGTTGATATGAAGGTAGGTGGTTTCCAGAAGAGCTCTCAACAAGGTGCCCCTTATCTTCTTTCTCTGAGGTGACCTCTGTGTTTGGTCACCAGTTAGCGACGGTTCAACTCCCGCCGGTACCAGTAGATCATGCGGATGATGAAGTTCGGGACGCTCTGCAAGTCGTGAGCCTCTCCACCGACTACTTTGACATCTACTTCTGGGTCGTTAGAGAGGAAGAGGATCCTGCCGACCACGGAAGCCCCTGAAGAGTCTTTGGATGTCTTTGGATGTACATCCTGTGAGTACAGTGCCCAGTAATTTTTTTGGTTTGTTCCCCATCCCTACTGCTCTAGCCCCAGCTCACACCTCCACCCCTGTTCCTATTTTAAACCTTGGTTTTTTTGTAATTCGGAACTTGCGGTGTCTATGAAAGCTTTCATGGAAAACCTAACCGCCAAACATGAACGTTACAAAGGTCACCTGCTTCTAATACCCCCCAGCTTTGAGCCTAGCAGAAAGTAGTGTTAAGAACCCTTGCTGTTGTGCTCAGCATATGGCCTAAATGAAGGGTACCTCCACATTAGAGAAGGTTTGGGTTTCAAGCCAATCTTGGACTTGGAATTTTCCCATCGATCGATAGTTATCCTTACTTATACGTAAGGCTTAACTCGGAATCGTCGATTAGGGATGATGCTATCCCTAAGGAAACAAACATCCTGGACCATAGCAAGGCTCAGTCTCTTTTGGTCAAGGAGCTGAAGATGGCCGAATTCACTAATACCCAACTTCAAGCTTTTGGCAGGAAGCAGGCCACCTTTGTAGTCCCCAAGGATAATGTCTTCCCTTTCGCCTCCAAAAGTTTAGAGGCTGTAGATAAGGCAGTAGTGAATTGTAGACCATTCCCAGTGCTAGGTTAGTGCAAACCTGTCTCCCTAGCTCCTTCTTTTGATTCAGACATTTAGGAGGATGTCCAACATACTTTTACTGTTGGTAAACTAAAGACATTTTAGGCAAGTAGTTTAATGAGAAACTTCCTAGATTTCCCAAATCCCTATTAAGGGAAGAATTGGAAGCCAAAGAGAGACTTTCTGCCTCTTTATCCTTCCAATCTTACCTAGAGATGCTTATTGGAAACTATTCCAAATCTGATCTCTTCTCTGTCTTGGCGTAGATTTGCTTAACTATATTTCAAAATGATCTCCATGCTTTCTTCCTAGCCAGAAGAACATGTACTAGCCGCTACTACGATCAGGCTTGAACCTAGAAAACTGATTGACTCCAATATTTGGGGGAAGATCTCTTCCCTGAGGAATAGTTTGAGGAACTCATGGACAAAGCGGCTTAGGAGAATAAAAGCCTTGTAAGACAAGTGAGGTATGTCCTTTAAATGGAAATTTACCTTAAGGGAATGACCTCAACCCAAGGGCAAGAAGCCCAGATAACACTTTGGGTGAAGGAAATCTTCTGTTGTGACGGCCTCAGTTGCCGCCATCCCTTAGACTGTATACACAGTTCCCAAGCAGCATTTATAAGTCTCCAGCATTCAACCCTATGTATGAGAGAGCCACCATCACTTTCAACTCTGCCAGGGCTTAAAAGAAGGGCACTAATAGCTGGGGAAGGTCTGGAAAAGGTGGTCAATCTAGAGGCTGAGGAAGTACAGTAGAGGCAAGGCGGTTTTAGACACTGGTCCTTCACACCAACAATGTGGAGCTCCCGGAAGGGGGATGACTTCACCTGTTCAGGGATCTATGGGAGTTTGATGCCTGGGATCACAACATAGTCTCAAACGGACTAGGCTAGAAATGAAGACAGGAACCTCCCCAGTTCAGGAGGTTCTTCCAACCCACAAGCCCATTTTTTGCAGGATTATGTACAGGATCATCTACGGAAGGGAGGCATCCGTTGTACAAAATCCATGGACTTTCAAGGGCGACAAGAAGTATTTGAACGCTCTTCGAACTATCCTGGACTTGTCCCCACTAAAGAAATTTTTTCTGAACGACAAGTTCCTGATGCTGACTATCTCGCAAATGTGGACCTTACCTACCCCAAGGGTCCTACACCGTCTCTATAGATCCTACAGACGTATATTGACATCATCCGATAGGTCGGCACTTCTCCCCCCTACTTTGGTTTCAGACTGCCAAGAAAGGCCTACATATTCAGAGCTATGTCCTTTGGGCTCAATATAGCTTCATAGATTTTCACAAAGCTAGTCGAGGCCATCGTCCAACAATTACGGAACAAATGCTTCTAGTTGATGGTATACCTGGGCGACTGGCTAGTCTGGGCTGCAACTAAGTCAGTGTGTCTTCGGACAGCTCAGAAAGTCATGAAATTCCTACAGTCTCTGGGCTTTTAGATCAACTTTGAAAGGTCCAGGCTGTGTCCAACTCAAGAATTCTAGTGGCTAGAGCTTCACTGGAATCTAAAGTCACACACCCTCTCTCTACCACAATGCAAGAGAAAGGAAATGGCAAACTTTGTCGGTGCCTTCTTTGTTCGAAAGTACTCACCAGACGGCAACCGGAAAGAGTTTTCTGCAGTGACAGCCCCGATCCTGAAAGCGACACTCCAAAAAGGCCAACATAGTCTGGAGAAGAAAGGTATCATATGCTCGGAGAGATCTTCACCACAAAACCCAGGTTTTACTGGGACACGGGTCAAGCCGTGGTCCACTGCCAGGGGTTTATTGACACACGTCCCTCTGAAGTACCTTCCTCCTTCCGTGACAATCCACACGGACGCCTCGGAACAAGGTTGGTGGGGGGGGACTCCCCTTCCAAGAAAGTACAGGGTCGGTGGTCAATTGCATTTCAGAATTTTCAAATAAATATTCTGGAAGCTATGGCAGTGTTTATGACTGAAGAGAATAAACCCAAAGACGAAATCACATCAATTTAGTCATCGTCAATGGGACGATAGCCCACCGTGTCAACAGACAGTGCTCCAGGTCTCCTCAGATCAACCATGTGATCCTAGCCATCCTCGCTTTAGCAAAGTAGAGGGGCTGACATCTCTCAGCAGTTCACCTCGAAGGGGTTTGGAATGGGACGGGCGACGCCCTGTCTTAATCCAAGCCTCGGGAAACAGAATGGTCTCTGGATGCAGTATCATTCTGTTTCATACTTTAGCAAGTCCCAGAACTGCAAATCGATCTCTTTGCAACGAGCTTCAATAAGAAGCTTCTCTGGGATGTAGCACTAAGCTTAGATCCGGAAGCGATAGGGATGGATGCGATGTCTCTGGATTGGAACCAGTGGCCTCACGTCTACCTATTTCCACCATTCAAAACTCCTAATGAAAGTCCTGAAAAAACTGTGGACTTTCAAGGGAACAGCAGCTCTAGTTGCTCCCAAGTGGCCCAAGAGCAATTGGTATCATCTTGTTCTGGAACTCAAACCTTACCAGTGCTGTCCCAGGATGTTCAACAGAAGACTGTCCTCGCTTCCTCTTGGGTAACGAAAACCCTTCAGCTCATGATTTTCTCACTCTCGCTGCTCAAACAAAGTTTGAAGTTGCAAAGGAGAGAATTGACTTCAAAGAATAGTACAAGTCCAACACTACGAAACAATATTTGTCTTCCTGATAAAAATGGGTCGCATTTGTGAGAAGTCATCAGCCCTCTTCCATTTCTATGGACTCCTGTGTTTTTTTTTTTTTTATTATCTCTTTGCACGATCAAGGTCTGACCTCTATAACTATTGCCTTATGTAAATCGGCACTAACTAGAGCCATTGCTTATGCCTTTGGTATTGAACTTAATAGTGAGCTGTTCAATAAGATTCCGAAGACTTATGCTAAACTGAAACCTAATGCTCCTCCCAAGGCTATTTCTTGGTCGTTGGATAAAGTCCTGGACTTTGCCTCCTCGATAGATAACACCTCTACTTCTCTGAGGGATCTTACTCAAAAGTTTTATCTTTTTGCTCACTATGGCCTCTGGTGCTAAAGTCAGCAAGAGAGTGGCCCTTTCAAGGGATTATGGCCACATTGAATTCTCAGAATCGTGGGAGGTAAATCTTTATTATTATTATTATTATTATTATTATCATTATTATTATTATTATTATTATTACTACTACTACTTGCTAAGCTGCAACCCTAGTTGGAAAAGCAGGATGCTATAAGCCAAGGGGCTTCAACAGGGAAAATAGCCCAGTGAGGAAAGGAAATAAGGAACAATTAAATATTTTAATAATAGTAATATTAAAATAAATATTTTTTATATTAACTATAAAAACTTTAAAGCAAGAGGGAGAGAAATAAGATAGAATAGTTTGCCCAAGTGTACCCTCAAGCAAGAGAATTCTAACCCGACAGTGGGCGACCATGGTACAGAGACTATGGCACTACCCAAGACTAAAGAACAATAGTTTGATTTTTGGAGTGTCCTTCTCCTAGAAGAGCTGCTTACCATAGCTAAAGTCTCTATTCTACCCTTACCAAGAGGAAAGTGGCCTCTGAATAATTACAGTGCAGTAGTTAATCCCTTGGGTGAAGAATAATTGTTTGGTAATCCCAGCGTTGTCAGGTGTATGAGGACAGAGGATAATATGTAAAGGATAAGCCAGACTATGTTTAATTTGTGTAAGCAAAGGGAAAATTAACCATAACCAGAGAGAAGGACCCAATGTAGTATTGTCTGGCCAGTCAAAGGACCCCATAACTCTCTAGTGGTAGTATCTCAACGAGTGGCTGGTGCTGGCCAACCTGCTATGATCTTGCATTCTTGGCAAAAAACGAAATTCCCATGAAAGGCTAGGGGGCCTTGGAAGATTGTTCCACTTCAGGAGGACCCTTCTCTGTGCCCCATGGAGTGCCTTACGGCCTACCTTTCAAAGAGCCTGGCATTTGAAGGTGGTCAACTTTATAAAGGTGAGACGACAGGGTCTAATCTTTCTTTGAAACGGCTGAGGTCCAGTTTCGCCTATTTCACATGTCCCTAGGAAAGTTGCCTCTTGCTTAATTTTTTTTCCAATATATTTCCTTTGCAGGCTTACACAGCCTGGAAATCTCGAAGAGTGTTCGTCAAAACATTACATTCGACAGTTGGAAAAGATTGAACACTTTGTAGTGGTGGCTGGTAGTGTGACTAAACCAGCTCCTTAAATGTTGTAAATAGACTCTTATAGACTGTATTGTTGGGCCTTCTCAGTCTACATAGTGCAAGGGGACTCATGTTCCTCTTTTCAATGTACTATTTAATATTATGAAGAGTCAAAGGTGATATTTTTCCCTTTGTCATGAGTTTGTATTTTACTACTGTTACATAATTTTTGGGATCGAGAAACTCCAGTTTTTTTGTATATATCTACTGCATATATTATTACAATAAATTACTGTTACATTTATGCGTACTTGGGAACAATAAAAGACTACCGTTCCTTTTTAACCCTCCTTTTATAGACTTCGGTCTTTTCATCTTCTGGAGACAAACATCTTCTTCATAGTAAGTGGGACTGTGACGTTGATTTACTTTGTTCCTACGTTTTACAAACATATTGCTTGCACCATAGCTTGGTACCATAGTTACCAATGCTTAACGAAATATGATTATGTCTATAGGGTGTAAAGGGTTAAAACTCTCCTGGCCACAACTGAGAATTAAAATTCTCTGGTACACTTCCATCAGGAAAACATGGCTTGTGCCCAAAAACCAGATTTTAACATAAGAAAAACCTATTTGTGGGTGAGGTAGCCATGTCGTCCTGATGGCCTGCCCATTACTTATCCATCCCCTCCGAATTCCCAGTATGGGACCTCTAGTCATGCGATGGTTGCTCCTCAAATAGTTCAACAGGAAACTTATTTGTAACATATAGAGATCGAGAGTTGTAACGTCTCGCTTGCCCACATATCCTACCCTTTACCTTATCCTTCGAGACAAGGTTAACTCTAATCAGGGAAGGATAACCATGGCGTGTTATTACCACGTCTCTGATTTATACACGATATCACAGGATATTTGCTCCGGAAGTCAGAACTCCGTTGATATCTCTAAGGTGAAATTTCTCTGGTATATCACTTGCAGAAGTATTCCAAGTAGAAGCTGCCAATGAGGAACTTCCATAAGGATGACATGGCTATCTTACCCAAAAGAAAAATTTCCTATGTCAAATTCCTTGAATATATATGTCTATATACTGTATATAATATATATATGTATATATATATATATATATATGTGTGTGTGTATATATATATATATATATATATTTATGTATATGTATGCATATATATGTATATGTATATATATATGTATGTGTATATATATATATGTATATATATACATTATATATATATATATATATATATACATATATATATATATATATATATATGTATATATATGTATATATATATATATATATATGTAGATATATGTAGTATATATATATATATATATGTATGTATATATATATATATATATGAAACAAAACAAAAAAAGGGGACCTCTACTCTCTACGTTCCTCCCAGCCTAACAAGGGACTCAACCGAGTTCAGCTGGTACTGCTAGGGTGAAACAGCCCACCCTCCAACATTATCCACCACAGATGAAACTTCATAATGCTGAATCCCCTACTGCTGCTACCTCCGCGGTCATCTAAGGCATCGGAGGAAGCAGCAGCGCCTACCGGAACTGCGTCACAATCGCTCGCCATTCATTCCTATTTCTAGCACGCTCTCTTGCCTCTCTCACATCTATCCTCCTATCACCCAGAGCTTCCTTCACTCCATCCATCCACCCAAACCTTGGCCTTCCTCTTGTACTTCTCCCATCAACTCTTTAGCAGACAGCCATTTTCCATTCTCTCAACATGACCAAACCACCTAACACATTCATATCCACTCTAGCTGCTAACTCATTTCTTACACCCATTCTCACTCTCACCACTTCGTTGCCAACCCTATCTACTCGAGATACAACAGCCATACTCCTTAGACACTTCATCTCAAACACATTCAATTTCTGTCTCTCCATCACTTTCATTCCCCACAACTCCGATCCATACATCACAGTTGGTACAATCACTTTCTCATATAGAACTCTCTTTACATTCATGCCCAACCCTCTATTTTTTGCTACTCCCTTAACTGCCCCCAACACTTTGCAACCTTCATTCACTCTCTGACGTACATCTGCTTCCACTCCACCATTTTCTGCAACAACAGACCCCAAGTACTTAAACTGATCCACCTCCTCAAGTAACTCTCCATTCAACATGACATTCAACCTTGCACCACCTTCCCTTCTCGTACATCTCATAACCTTACTCTTACCCACATTAACTCAACTTCCTTCTCTCACACACCCTTCCAAATTCTGTCACTAATCTGTCAAGCTTCTCTTCTGTGTCTGCAACCAGTACAGTATCATCCGCAAACAACAACTGATTTACCTCCCATTCATGGTCATTCTAGTCTACCAGTTTTAATCCTCGTCCAAGCACTCGAGCATTCACCTCTCTCACCACTCCATCAACATACAAGTTGAACAACCATGGCGACATCACACATCCCTGTCTCAGCCCCACTCTCACCGAAAACCAATCATTCACTTCATTTCCTATCCTAACACATGCTTTACTACCTTTGTAGAAACTTTTCACTGCTTGCAACAACCTTCCACCAACTCCATATAACCTCATCACATTCCACATTGCTTCCGTATCAACTCTATCATACGCTTTCTCCAGATTCATAAACGCAACATACACCTCCTTACCTTTTGCTAAATATTTCTCGCATATCTGCCTTACTGTAAAAATCTGATTCATACAACCCCTACCTCTTCTAAAACCACCCTGTACTTCTAAGATTGCATTCTCTGTTTTATCCTTGATCCTATTAATCATTACTCTACCATACACTTTTCCAACTACGCTTAACAAACTAATACCTCTTGAATTACAACACTCATGCACATCTCCCTTACCCTTATACTGTATAGTGGTACAATACGTGCACAAACCCAATCTACTGGTACCATTGACAACGCAAAACACACATTAAACAATCTCGCCAACCATTCAAGTACAGTCACACCCCTTCCTTCAACATCTCAGCTCTCACACCATCCATACCAGACGCTTTTCCTATTCTCGTTTCATCTAGTGCTTTCCTCACTTCATCTATTGTAATCTCTCTCTCATTCTCATCTCCCATCACTGGCACCTCAACACTTGCAACAGCAATTATA
The DNA here is from genome assembly GCF_036898095.1 of Palaemon carinicauda. Taxonomy (NCBI): domain Eukaryota; kingdom Metazoa; phylum Arthropoda; class Malacostraca; order Decapoda; family Palaemonidae; genus Palaemon; species Palaemon carinicauda. The sequence goes on along the minus strand of NC_090728.1, from coordinate 67,837,953 downwards.
TCTGCCTCCCTATTATCCTCAACATTCAGTAAACTTTCAAAATATTCCGCCCATCTTTTCCTTGCCTCCTCTCCTTTTAACAACCTTCCATTTCCATCTTTCACTGTCTCTTCAATTCTTGAGCCAGCCTTCCTTACTCTCTTCACTTCTTTCCAAAACTACTTCTTATTCTCTTCATATGAATGACCCAACCCCTGACCCCACCTCAGGTCAGCTGCCCTCTTTGCCTCACGTACCTTGCGCTTTACTTCCACATTTTTCTCTTTATATTTTTCTTACTTCTCTATACTATTACTCTGCAGCCATTCTTCAAAAGCCCTCTTTTTCTCTTCCACTTTTACCTTCACTCCTTCATTCCACCATTTACTGCCCTTCCTCATGCTGCCTTCCACTCCTCTAAATTGCCAGTTTCTCTTACTTTCACTTCGTCATATGTCATTTTCAACCTTTCCTCCTGATATTTACTTTTCACCCCCGGTTTTATTAGCTCTTCAACCCTCACTAGCTCCCTTTTACATCCACCTACTCTATTCCCCCACTCTTTTGCTACAACTAATTTTCCTTCCACCAAAATATGATCAGACATACCGTTAGCCATACCCCTAAACACGTGCACGTCTTTCAATCTTCCAAACATTCTTTTAGTTATCAACACAATCCATTAATGCCCTTTCTACTACTCTTCCATTTGCCACTTACCCATGTATACTTATTTTTATCTTTCTTTTTGTAAAAGTTATTACTTATCACCATCTTTTGCTCAACACACATATCTACCAGTCTCTCACCACTCTTATTTTTACCTGGTACGCAATACTTCCCAAAGACACCTTCTACCTCTCCAGCGCCCACTCTAGCATTTAAGTCACCCATGACAACTACATAATTCCTTCTACCCAGTCCTTCTACACACCTAGTTAATTTATTCCAGAATTCATTCCGCTCTTCTTCACTTTTCTCACTACCTGGCCCATATTCACTGATAAACGCCCAACATTCCCTACCCAACCTAACCCTTACCCACATTAACCTAGATGATATCTCCTTCCATCCCACTACTTTACCTGTCATCCATTCACTCGGCAATAAAGCCACACCCTCTCTCGCTCTTCCCCTTTCAATCCCAGACACTCTACCAGACATTTCACCAAACATCACTTCACCCTTTCCTTTTATCTTCGTCTCACACAAGGCCAATACATCCATCCTTCTATTCCTAAACATACTTCCAATTTCACATCTTTTACTCTCTACCATACTACATCCACGCACATTCAAACACCCCAAAACTAGAGTGCGGGGAGCAGTCACTCTCCCCCCAGCTCCATCTCTTTGTTGATGTCTCACAGGATGTAGATACAGGAGAGGGAGTTCCCAGCCCCCTCGTCCCGTCCCTTTTAGTCGCTTCTTACGACACGCAGGGATAACGTTGGCGCTATTTTAATTGTTTTTATGCCCCCGCGGCCACACAGTATATAGAATGTTTATACAGTATATATATTTGTTCCGTAACCGAAATACAAATCACGCAGTGAGCCCCTGTTTATCGCGGTAGATAGGTTCCAGACCCGACCGCGATGGGTGAAAATCCGCGAAGTAGTGACACCATATTTACGTATTTATTCAACATGTATATTCAGACTTTTAAAACCTTCCCTTGTACGTAGTACTGTGAACAAACTACCCTTTAATGTACGGAACACTTAATGCATGTACTACAGTACCCTAAACTAAAACAGGCACAAATATTAAAGGCGATTTTATATCATGCGTTTCCTAAACACGCCAAAAAGCACGATAAAAAATGGCAACCAATGTTTTGTTTACGTTTATCTCTGATCATAATGAAGAAACAAACGCATTTACACATCTGTGTATAGGTTAGTTTTTGCATCGATTATATTGATTATTCAGTACAGTATGTTGATTTTGTTATTTACCAATGATTTACTTAATTTTTCTTAGGACTTCCAAATGAAATGTTTTTCTTTATGACGCCGCCTGAAACGACGGCGTCATAAAGTATGCTCAGTAAACAAACGAAGGCATTTAACGCACATGATGAAAGTGATAAATAATGATTTTCCAATATTAATCTTACCCGATAATCATGTAGCTGTCAACTCTGTTGCCGACAGAAATCTACGGTCGGGATACGCCAGCGATCGCTATACAGGTGGGGGTGAACACCACAGCGCCATCTGTGGTCAGGTACTCCAGTACTTCTTGTCAACACCACCTCAATTTTTCCTCTGTCGTGCCTCCGGCTAGACCTACATGGATACGCTGTTGATTCTGGAGTTATTGCTCACGATGTATTTGCTCTAGAGTTTAGCCTTCGCTATTCAGGAAGCTTTATCATTAGCTTAGCAAGTTTTTGGAATTAATTTGATTTAATTTTTTATTTAATTTTGGTGACGAAGAGAGTATGAACTCTCTTTCACTTTTAATGGCCGACCCTTCCCTTAGACGGAAGTGTTGGTGTCGAAGAGAGTATAGACTCTCTTTCTTAATTTTGCTTAACAAAAGTTATAGATTTATTTTATATCTCTCCGCCTTTTATAGGCCTCTTCGATTAACTTCCTTTTATTATAAACTTATTAAAATTAATTTTTATATTTGTTTATATTCGACCTTTCCTAATAGTAGGCGGTCTTTTCTTGGAACCGAAGTTAATTAACATTGAGCCCGTCATTTCGTTTTTACCTGTTAACATATTATGCTATTTTAATGTTTTTGAAAGAATTTCTTTGATAGTCTCGTACTGTTTTCAAAGTTGAACTAACGTTTTGTTTTGTCTCTGCAGTTGTTGACGTTCAGAACGTTCAACTTGCGCTCTATCGTTACGATAGAGAGAGTATTCACGGTGTCACGTTGCAGTTAAGAGTAGAACGATTCTATCGTTTTGTTCATTCTTTCTTAGCTTAAATGGTTTTAATTCTAATAAAGGAACTTTTTTATTTGGGAAATCTTTCAGTTTTTTTCCTTTAACAATAATATGTTTTAACGATATATATAATTGGGCTCATCTCTCAGGTTCTAAGTCAAGAGAGAGAGAGAGAGAGATAGAGACGGAGGGTAGAGAGAGGGAGGATAAACCGTTTCGTTCAAGCGGGTAACGTTGTTATCGTTTTTGTCTCTTCTCCCTAGTCTCTTTAGGGGAAGAAGGTAAACGTTTCTAGAGTTTTATTCTTGTTCTCAGGCTTTATGTGTGAGAGATTTTAAACGTAGTTTATTTGATCTAGTGTTTAGTCTCTTTTCCAGCCACTGAATTATTTATCTTTCATTATGTTTTTCTGTATACATTGTAATACTGTTTTCGCAATTACTAACTTTTAATGAAGGATAGAATTGCGTGTTTCAGGTACAAACCACTTAAAGTTTCGAGTTCAGTGAAATAAGTGCAAACAGAAAATCAAAAGTGATAAAGTGATAAGCGCAAAGTGTTACAGTGTTGCGTTCGAGGGTTCGTCTGTTCGTGCCAGTTGTTCGCCTAGTCTGGGACCTCTTACAAGCTCCCAAGCAGGGGAGAAGTAACGTCGAAGGACTTATGGGTTCATCAGGCCTTGATCGACGAACAGACGTTTCCCTCCGTGGTTTCGGGTGTAACCAACTCACGTAGCCGACGTGATCACCCCACCCACACAAAAGACGAGAGAGCCCCTTTATTCCTCGTCTGCGGAAGAGGTTTCTCGCAGAAACCATGGACCAAATCTTGCAGCTTTTAAGTGCAAGTCGGTCCCTTCCGCGCAAGTCCAACTCCTAGGTGGTGCCATTAGCACTGGGTCAGTTCGGACTTGCTGCAGTACGACAACTGCACACCTCCCAGAGAGGCAAGGAGGTATCGCAACAGGCAGTAACTCCGTCTGTTGCCGCACCAGCTGTTTTAGACCCTCAGTCTCAACGGACAGTAGCTCCGTTTGTTGTTTGTCTTTCTTAAACTCTAGTGGTCTATGCTGCAGACAATGCAGTCTCAGCTTGCGGTGTTGATGCAGGAGTTTCAGGCAGAGAAGGTTAGCACACCTCCTCCTGCGAGCGCTCCTCCACCTCTGCGCAGTCCACCCTGCCAGACGTATGATGTTGAGGCTCCTCCTGCCTCCATGCGTGAGCTGCCGCATTGGGAGTTGCCAGGTACCAGCGCTATGCAGCAACCTCCACTTTCCTTGAGGCAGGAGCCTCATGCTATGCGGCAACCGCCTCAACTCTTGAGGCAAGAACCTCAACTCTTGAGGCAAGAGCTTCAACTCTTGAGGCAAGAACCTCAACTCTTGAGGCAAGAGCCTCAACTCTTGAGGCAAGAGCCTCAACTCTTGAGGCAAGAACCTCAACTCTTGAGGCAAGAACCTCAACTCTTGAGGCAAGAGCCTCAACTCTTGAGGCAAGAGCCTCAACTCTTGAGGCAAGAACCTCAACTCTTGAGGCAAGAACCTCAACTCTTGAGGCAAGAGCCTCAACTCTTGAGGCAAGAACCTCAACTCTTGAGGCAAGAACCTCAACTCTTGAGGCAAGAGCCTCAACTCTTGAGGCAAGAGCCTCTCTCTGCGCAGCCACCTCCTCAACCCTTGAGGCAGACGCAACTCTTGAGGCAGGAACCTCATGCTATGAGGCAGCCGCCTCAACGCATGCAGCAACCGCATTCTTCACAGCATGAGCCTCTCTCTGCGCAGCTACCTCCTCAACCCTTGAGGCAGACGCAACTCTTGAGGCAGGAACCTCACAGGAGCCTCATGCTATGCGGCATCCTCCTCAAACCATGAGGCAGGAGCCTCATGCTATGCGGCATCCTCCTCAACCCACGAGGCAGGAGCCTCATGCTATGCGGCAACCTCCTCTACCCATGAGGCAGCCTCATGCTATGCGGCATCCTCCTCAACCCATGAGGCAGGAGCCTCATGCTATGCGGCATCCTCCTCAACCCATGAGGCAGGAGTCTCATGCTATGAGGAGCCTCATGCTATGCGGCATCCTCCTCAAACCATGAGGCAGGAGCCTCATGCTATGCGGCAACCGCCTCAAACCATGAGGTAGGAGCCTCATACTATGCGGCATCCTCCTCAACGCATGCGGCATGAGCCTCATCCCTTGCAGCATGAGCCTCATCCCATGCAGCATGAGCCTCATACCATGCAGCATGAGCCTCATCCCATGCAGCATGAGCCTCATCCCATGCAACATGCTCTGCTTACCTTACAGCATGCTCTACATACAGCATGCTCTGCATACCTTACCGCATGCTCCTCAGTCACACATCTTTGGTTGTTGCCAACTCACTAGACTGTCAAGCAGTTTCATAACGTTGCCTTCTAGTCTGCTGCTTTTGCACCAGTGAAACCCTCACTGAGAGAACTTAGCTTTTCTCGGATATGGTTCCTGTAGATGAGAAAGTGCTATTCTCCCTCCTTCTGATATTCCCTTGAGGACTCTGTCATTTGGAGAGGAGCCTTTAGCTGCTTAGCCTCCTATGGACTTTTATTTAAGCATAACATGCTTCCAGGGAGGGTAATGGTTCCACTTCAGTCGCTAACCCCGTCTGTTACCACACCTGCTCCCATAGACCTTGAGCTTTGTTGCAAGACATGCAGTCCAAGCTTAGTCCTTGTTAGAGGATTTTTTGTTTACGGAGTCAGTGTGTCACTGGGAAGACGTTCAACAACCAGCAGAAGTGACTTGTTGTGACGCAGTGCGGCAACCTCAGCAACCCGATAAGGAGTTGTCTGTACGACCCAGACAGTCTAGACAGCTTCGGGTTGTCGCTGTACTTCCTCGCTTCCCCATGGTTGACAGTTCACAGACTGTGCAGCAGTACCATGATCTTGTGTCCGGCTCCGTCAGACGACTAGCTTTTAAGAGCTCCCACAAGTCGTCGCTGTCTGGAGATTCTCAGATGGACTATGGATCTGACCAAGGAACTGGGCCTCCTGGTCAATTTTGAGGAGTCCCAGCTCGTCCCATCCCAGACCATTGTCTACCTGGGTATGGATCTTCAGAGTCGAGCTTTTCGGGCTTTTCCGTCGGCCCCAAGGATCTACTAAGCCCTAGATTGCATCCAGAGCATGCTGAGAAGGAACCAATGCTCAGTCAGGTAGTGGATGAGTCTAACAGGGACACTTTCATCGCTGGCCCTGTTCATCGAGTTAGGGAGACGCCACCTCCGCCCCCTTCAGTATCATCTAGCGGCTCACTGGATAAAGGACATGACGCTAGAGACGATCTCAGTTCCTGTTTCCGAAGAGAGGAGGTCTACTCTCACGTGGTGAAAGAACAGCTTTCTTCTCAAGGAAGTCTACCTTTGGCTGTTCAGAAACCCGACCGCCGTCTCTTCTCTGACGCATCAGACACGGGCTGGGGTGCGAATTTGGACGGACAGGAATGCTCGGGAACATGGAATCAGGAGCTAAGGACACTTCACATCTATTGCAAGGAGCTGTTGGCGGTTCATCTGGCCTTGATAAACTTCAAGTCCCTCCAGCTTAACAAGGTGGTGGAGGTGGACTCTGACAACACCACAGCCTTGGCTTACATCTCCAAGCAGGGAGGGACTCATTCGTGGAAGTTGTTCTAGATCGCAAGGGACCTCCTCATCTGGTTAAAAGATCGAAAGCTCACGCTGGTAACGAGGTTCATTCAGGGCGATATGAATGTCATGGCAGATCGCCTTAGCCGGAAGGGTCAGGTCATCCCCACAGAGTGGACCCTTCACAAGAATGTTTGCAGCAGACTTTGGGCCCTGTGGGGTCAGCCAACCATAGATCTGTTCGCTACCTCGATAACCTAGAGACTCCCGTTGTATTGTTCTCCGATTCCAGACCCAGCAGCAGTTCACGTGGATGCTTTTCTGCTGGATTGGTCCCATCTCGACCTGTATGCATTCCCGCCGTTCAAGATTGTCAACAGGGTACTTCAGAAGTTCGCCTCTCGCAAAGGGACACGGCTGACGTTGGTTGGCTCCGCTCTGGCCCGCGAGAGAATGGTTCATAGAGGTACTGCAATGGCTGGTCGACATTCCCAGGACTCTTCCTCTAGGAGTGGACCTTCTACGTCTACCTCACGTAAAGAAGGTACATCCTAACCTCCACGCTCTTCGTCTGACTGCCTTCAGACTTTCGAAAGACACTCAAGAGCTAGGGGCTTTTCGAAGGAGGCAGCCAGAGCGATTGCCAGAGCAAGGAGGACATCCACTCTCAGAGTCTATCAGTCTAAAGGGGAAGTCTTCCGAAGCTGGTACAAGGCCAATGCAGTTTCCTCATCCAGTACCACTGTAACCCAGATTGCTGACTTCCTGTTACATCTAAGGAACGTAAGATCCCTTTCAGCTCCTACGATTAAGGGTTACAGAAGTATGTTGGCAGCGGTTTTCCGCCACAGAGGCTTGGATCTTTCCACCAACAAAGATCTACAGGACCTCCTTAGGTCTTTTGAGACCTCAAAGGAACGTCGGTTGTCCACTCCAGGCTGGAATCTAGACGTGGTCCTAAGGTTCCTTATGTCATCAAGATTTGAACCTCTCCAATCAGCCTCTTTTAAGGACCTCACATTAAAAACTCTTTTCCTCGTGTGCTTGACAACAGCTAAAAGAGTAAGTGAGATCCACGCCTTCAGCAGGAACATAGTTTTCACATCTGAAACGGCTACATGTTCCTTGCAGCTCGGTTTTTTGCTAAAACGAGCTTCCTTCACGTCCTTGGCCTAAGTCGTTCGAGATCCCAAGCCTATCCAACTTGGTGGGGGACGAACTGGAGAGAGTACTTTGCCCAGTTAGAGCTCTTAGGTACTATCTAAAAAGGTCATAACCTTTACGAGGACAATCAGAAGCCTTATGGTGTGCTATCAAGAAGCCTTCTCTTCCAAGGTCTAAGAACTCAGTTTCTTACCTATTCAGGCTCCTGATTAGGGAAGCACATTCTCATCTGAAGGAAGAAGACCTTGCTTTGCTGAAGGTAAGGACACATGAAGTGAGAGCTGTGGCTACTTCAGTGGCCCTCAAACAGAACCGTTCTCTGCAGAGTGTTATGGATGCAACCTATTGGAGAAGCAAGTCAGTGTTCGCATCATTCTATCTCAAAGATGTCCAGTCTCTTTACGAGAACTGCTACACCCTGGGACCATTCGTAGCAACGAATGCAGTAGTAGGCGGGGGCTCAGCCACTACATTCCCATAATCCCATAACCTTTTTAACCTTTCTCTTGAATACTTTTTATGGGTTGTACGGTCGGCTAAGAAGCCTTCCACATCCTTGTTGATTTGGCGGGTGGTCAATTCTTTCTTGAGAAGCGCCGAGGTTAAAGGTTGTGATGAGGTCCTTTAGTATGGGTTGCAGCCCTTTATACTTCAGCACCTAAGAGTCGTTCAGCATCCTAAGAGGACCGCTACGCTCAGTAAGGAAGACGTACTTAATAAAGGCAGAGTAATGGTTCAAGTCGTCTTCCTTACCAGGTACTTATTTATTTTATGTTATTTTTGAATAACTAATAAAATAAAATACGGGATACTTAGCTTCTTTGTTAACATGTATGCTGGTCTCCACCCACCACCCTGGGTGTGAATCAGCTACATGATTATCGGGTAAGATTAATATTGGAAAATGTTATTTTCATTAGTAAAATAAATTTTTGAATATACTTACCCGATAATCATGATTTAATTGACCCACCCTTCCTCCCCATAGAGAACCAGTGGACCGAGGAAAAAATTGAGGTGGTGTTGACAAGAAGTACTGGAGTACCTGACCACAGATGGCGCTGTGGTGTTCACCCCCACCTGTATAGCGATCGCTGGCGTATCCCGACCGTAGATTTCTGTCGGCAACAGAGTTGACAGCTACATGATTATCGGGTAAGTATATTCAAAAATTTATTTTACTAATGAAAATAACATATTACAGTAAAAGCTTTTAGAAAATATGTTATTACAAATATTATTTACCGTATCTATATAAAATCATACAGTACATACGTAGCAAAGCAGGAAAACAATTTACGAGAGAGAGAGAGAGAGAGAGAGAGAGAGAGAGAGCCTTACCTTACCTTATTGCCTTATTTTTTGTTTGGGTTCCCCCAGGTCCCTCAGTGTGAGGCACCTCGTATATCCACCAGAGAGTTGCTAATGCATCTTCCGGTGTATTTTGCATCTTCCAGTCTTGGATGGTCTGGGATGCATCTTAGGTATTTATCGAGCTTATTCTTAAACACATCTACGCTCACTCCTGATATGTTTCTTAGATGAGCTGGCAGCACATTAAATAGTCGCTGCATTATCGATGCTGGTGCGTAGTGGATTAATGTCCTGTGCGCCTTTCTTAGTTTACCTGGAATATTTTTTGGCACTATTAATCTACCTCGGCTTGCTCTTTCTGATATTTTTAGCTCCATGATGTTTTCAGTAATTCCTTCTATTTGCTTCCATGCTTGTATTATCATGTAGCGTTCTCTTCTACTTTCTAGACTGTATAGTTTTAAAAATTGCAGTCTTTCCCAGTAGTCAAGGTCCTTAACTTCTTCTATTCTAGCAGTATAGGACCTTTGTACACTCTCTATTTGCGCAATATCCTTTTGCTAGTGTGGGTACCATATCACATTGCAGTACTCGAGTGTACTACGTACATAAGTTTTGTAAAGCATAATCATGTGTTCAGCTTTTCTTGTTTTAAAGTGTCTGAATAACATTCCCATTTTTGCTTTACATTTAGCCAACAGTGTTGCTATTTGGTCGTTGCATAACATATTCCTATTTAACATTACACCAAGGTCTCTAATTGCTTCCTTGTTTGTGATTGTCTCAATATTAGGTCCCTTGTATGCATATACCATTCCTTCTCTGTTTCCATAATTTATGGATTCAAATTTATCGGAGTTAAATACCATCTTATTTATCTCCGCCCATTCATATATTTTGTTTAGATCTCTTTGTAGTGAGTTCCTATCTTCATCACAAGTAATTTCTCTACTTATTCTTGTGTCATCGGCGAAACTTCTCACTACGGAGTTTTCAACATCACAGTCTATGTCTGAGATCATAATAACAAACAGCAGTGCAGCTAATACCTTACCTTGTGGCACACCCGATATTACCTGGGCTTCATCTGATTTCTCGTCATTTGCAACCACTATCTGTTTTCTGTTTTGCAGGAATTCTTTTACCCATTTTCCTATCTTTCCCACAATATTATGCTTTCTCATTTTTTCTCCAGTATGTTATGGTCTACCTTGTCAAAGGCTTTTGCAAAATCTAGATAGATCACATCTGTGTCTTTTTCATTTATCATATTTTTGTATATGTTTTCATAGTGTGCTATCAGTTGGGTCTGTGTACTTTTTCCATGCACGAAACCGTGTTGACCCATATTAAACAAATTATTTTTAACCAAATGGTTCATTATTTTCTTTTTTATTACCCTCTCATACACTTTCATAATATGTGATGTTAGACTAACAGGTCTATAATTGCTTGCCTCTAGTCTTGATCCACTTTTGAAGATAGGGGTTATATAAGCTAATTTATGTTTTAACATATATCTCGCTCATATATCTACACTTTGTCTTAGCAGTATTGCAAGCGGCTTCGCGATAGTGTTTGCAGTTTTTTGTAACAAAATCGCTGGAACTCCATCTGGTCCGGCTGCCGATCCATTTTTAATTTCGTTTATAGCCGTGACAATATCTGCTTCATTAATATCTATATCCGTTAGATATTCAACATTTTCTTCTCTCATTTCTGTTTCATTATTTTCATTCGCAATTCTTGGTGTGAACTCACACTTATATTTTTCTGCTAATATGTTGCATATTTCCTTTTTTTCATTCGTTAGCCGTCCTTCAATTCTTAGAGGGCCTATTTCTAATCTCCCTTTATTCATCTTTTTTGCATAGGAGTAAAGTATTTTGGGTTTTTTTTTTATATTTTGAAGTGTCCTTTCTTCTAAGTCCCATTTTTCATTTTCTTTCGACTGTAAAATCTTTTGTTCTGCATTTTCTATCTTACATTTTATTTCCCTCATTTTCCACACATTTTTTTCTTTTGCAAGATTTTTCTTCCACTTTCTAATTTTCTGAAATAAGATCCTTCTGTCTCTTGGTATGCACGTCTTTTGTTTATTGTTTTTTTTCGGTACATATTTTTCAACAATTTTCTCCAGTATTTTGTACAGTATGTCCGTATTTACCTGTATATTATCACTTACAAATAAATTTTTCCATTCTTTATTCAGTTCTTCATTTATTTCTGACCATTTTATATTCTTTCTGTAAAAATTATATTTTCCATATCCTTCCCAAAGTTTTGTGCTTTTATTAATTCTGCGATCACTTACTTTGGAATGGACTATAAATTCTATGACATTGTGGTCTGAAATTCCCGTGTTTTACACTATTATTTCTTTAACATAATTCACCTCATTCACAAATACTAGATCTAGGACATTTTCCTTTCTTGTTGGAATGTGGTTTATTTGTTGCATATTATGTTCTAATAGCATATCTTGAAGCTTTTCAAATTGCCTCTTATCTTCTGCGCTACTATTACTCTCTTTTTTATATGTATACATACAACCACTTTCTTTTATCCGTTCCGTCCAATCCACGAAAGGAAAGTTAAAATCTCTGGATAGGAGTATATTCCAGTCTTTATGGTTTCTACATATATCATCTATTTTTTCTATTATTATGTCAAACTCCTTAGTGTTTGGGGGTCTGTAAACTACAATATTCACTAGTTTTTCAAATTCAAATTCTACCGCAATCAATTCACCTTCTGTGTTGCTGTATTTTTCACAGACTTTTCCTTGATTTATGTCTCTTCCATATATTGCGGTTCCCCCTTGATTCCTATTTTTTCTGTCTGATCTATAAGTTTGGAAACCCTTTATCTGGTCATCACTGCCAGTCTCTTGGGAATACCATGTTTCACTTATATTTAATATATCTATTTTTTCAATTTGGGTTAGTTCTTTTAAGAACTCTATTTTCCTTTTAGAGTTACTCGTGACTAAACCCTGTGCATTCATCACTATTATGGTTTGTGTTTCATCCCCATTATTTAATATTGGTAATAATATGGATTCTCCCATGCTTCCTTCCTGTTCTGATATGATGTTCTTTTCTTCATTTCCCGGAATTCTGCCATTAAAAAATCCAACTTTTCTATTATATTTGCTCTTTTGCCTTCATATTTATTTTTGTGTGTATACCTGCAATTATCCCCATATCTGCACCAACCCCTGGCATTATAGATGCATTCTTTGTAGTTGGGCTCTAAATGTGCAGATTTGGGTTGAAAGGCCTCATATCTTGGGGCTCTTGGTTCATAGCGCAGTATATACACAGCCTGCTTTTTTGTTTCTTTTTTTGTTTCTTTTTTGCTTTCATTTTTCTTTTCAGTTTGCTGAGTTTTCTTACTTTCATTCATGGTTGCAGGATGCATATATCGACATTTTTTGTTGAAACTGCATCCTTTTCCTTCTTTTAGGTTTTTGCATATTTTTGGATGGAGATCTCTGCATTCGTCTCCATATCCGTCTAAATACGCACATTTACCATATATTTCATAATTATGGCATATCTTTGGATGCATGTAGTAGCATCTTTCGCCAATTCTGCAATTCCCTCTTTTCAGCATATTGCAGACTATATCCTGCTTTTCTTTTTTTCTTGTTCTTGCTCTTCCCTAAAGTTATGTAGGTCCGGGTAGAGTCTCTTGGGTCTATTATTTGTTTCCATTTGGTAATTTATTTCTTCATAAGTATGTTGTTGGATGGCATCATAAGTTATATCAATGATTTCCTCTGCATCCTTACACATATCCTGTTCATTGCTCTCTTCTTCTTTTTCTTCTTCTTCTTCTTCTTCTGTTTCTTCTTCTTCCTCTTCTTTATCTTCAACTATTTGCAGATTTAGTCTCGACTTAATTATATTTTCTATCCAGACTAAGCATGTTGAGCAGAATTCTTTTGTGTCTTTATTTTTATTTTTTGCTGTATTTCAGCACATGTGGGGTGTGTTGAAACATGACAGGCATCACATTTTCTAATCAATTGTTGAGGATTATTAATGGAATACCATATCTTACATGTATTACACCATTTTGGCATTCTTTTTCCCAATGCATCAATCAGCATACTGTATTCACCATATTGGACTTCTTATTGTTCTTTGATGGAATGTATTGATTGATGTAGACTTTCTTTATAAGTCTCTTTATCACTTGGATCTTCTTTGGAATTTCTTCTATTATTTTGCTGATGTTTTGCGCAGATTTGCTCCAGTTTATTGGATCGTATTGTTTCAATATGTCTGCGAATATTTTTCCGTCACACTGGTTGGCGTTACTAGTGACCTCTGTTATCAGACGGTCGAGCTCCTGTTTCGCCAACTCATGGAATTTACTTTTGCTGAGTCCAGCGATGTCTCTCCAAGCCTTGCCCGTGTTGTACATAGCCATCTTGATTAGATTTTTAGTAATTCACAAGATAACTATTCTATGCCGACGTTTTATCCCACTTCTCGCACCTCAAACTAATCACTGACTATTCACAAAAACTTGTAGCCATATTGCACTCGATAGCCTTTTGTTATCCGTGTTAAATCGAGATATTTATAGGGTCGCAAAAGTGTAATCACTCACCGGCACACAGATACAATACTGAGAGAGAGAGAGAGAGAGAGAGAGAGAGAGAGAGAGAGAGAGAGAGAGAGAGAGAGAGAGAGAGAGAGAGAGAGAGAGAGAGTTGTTTTACGTACGTACAGTAAATGTAAATTTTAAATAAAAAAATATGATAGGTTATAACATGTATATTCAGACTTTTAAAACCTTCCCTTTAACTTAATGCATACTAAACTAAAACAGGCACAAATATTAAAATGTTAGAATATTAAAGTAAAAAATAAAGATTGTTACTGTACTCACCACGAAAGAAGTTGAAGAAAAACTTTAATGATGATGGCGATGAATTTGCTGCACAGTAGAAATGATGATGATGAAGCTGATGATGTCTTCTACTGTGCAGCCAATGATAGTATTTTACGTCTCTTCAGACGGAGGTGTCTTTTCCTGGGACACCTCTTCAACTTCTTCCTGGGACACTTCTTCAATTTCTTCCGAAGGCGTACTAGCAGGAGGAACTGGCTCTTTTTTGTGAGGCTGGAAGAACATTGTGATCGGAAGTTACTGCCGCTGCTTCTTTTTTCGCTCGAAGAGCATCCTGTAGGGAGTTATGTCGTCATTGATCTTGTTGCAGAATTGCATAGACCGAACCATATCCTCGTCCCACTCTTGCGACATTTCTTTCAACTCCTTTGCATGGTTGCAGAACTTGGCAAGCCATTCTAATGTTAAGCCCGTTTCTTCGACATTTTCTTGGGTCTCTTCCTGCGTTTCACTCTCTTCTTCACTGGCCGATTTCGTCAGGTCTTCTAGGTCTGCGTCAGTTAGCGGCTGGGAATGGCAGTCCAACAACTCGTCGACGTCTTTAGTTGTCATGTCGCCAAACCCGTCACCTCCAATTATCGCAGCCAACTGCACAGATTTGCGCATTGCAGAGTGTTGAATTTCAGACGGTGTAAATCCCTCGTCGTCGTAAACAATCTGGGGCCACAACTTCTTCCAGCTTGCATTAATGGTTGCAGGTTTCATTTCTTGCAGTGCCTTCTGAATGTTCTGCAGGCACGTGGCTATTGTGTACTTTCGCCAGTACGCCTTCAAATTGAAATTTTCATCTTCATCTTCTTGGGCAGCATCCACACGCAACGAGGTCCGCTAAGGTATTCTTCGTGTAGAGGGCCTTGAATGCCCTGATAACCCCCTGGTCCATCGGTTGAATTAATGACGTGGTGTTGGGTGGCAGGAACTCAACTTGAATGCCCTCATGCGACAGGTCAGTTGCGTGTCCACCAGCGTTATCCATAAGGAGAAGGATCTTGAATGGCAAGCCCTTCTCTAAGAGATATTTGCTGACTTGCGGGATAAAACACTGGTGGAACCAGTTGGAGGTCAGCATCTTCGTAATCCATGCTTTTTGATTATGCATCCAGTACACGGGAAGGAGATTCTTATTTTTATTTTTCAAAGCGCGAGGACTTTTCGACTTGTAAATAAGCCCCGGCTTTAGCAAAAATCCAGCAGCATTGCCACACATCACGAGGGTTACGCGATCTTTGAACGCTTTAAAGCCAGAGGCTTTGGCTTCTTCTTTGAACAGGAAAGTTTGCGACGGCATTCTCTTCCAAGATAAGCCGGTCTCATCCATATTAAACACTTGTTCCGGCTTGTATCCACCTTCAACGATAATGTTCTTGAACGTCTCGTTCGCGTAAGTTTCAGCAGCGGCAGTGTCAGCGGAAGCAGCCTCGCCATGCAGGGAAACGCTTTTCAGGCCGAAGCGTTTCTGAAACTTCGCGAACCATCCTTTGCTGGCGGAAAAACATTGTTTCTTAGGCTGGGAATCAGTGGATGTCCCTGGTTGAGGTTCATCTACATCGTCATCTTCTGCATGGTCGCCATCGTCGTCTTGAGGTTCCTTTGCCGCAAAATTCTCATACAAGCTCAAAGCCTTGGTTCGGATGGTGTTCGTATCCAAGTCTATGTTCTTCTTCCGGCAGTCGGCAATCCACACTGCTAAAGCACCTTCCATGCGTACGTTCGTTTTATTACGCGTGGTAACGACTCGCTTCGCTGATCTGCTAAAGGTGATGGTAGCCGTCTTTCTAATGTTCGCCTCGTCCTTCTTGATGTAGCGAACGGTGGATTCGTTCACTCCAAAATGGCGGGCTGCGGCCGCATAACTTCTGCCTTCTTTTAACATATCGAGAAGCGTCACCTTCTCAGCAATCGTCATCATCTTTCGTTGGCGTTTAGGCTCACTACCAGCCTTAGTAGAAGCAGAATGCTTGGGAGCCATTGTACAGTAGGGTTTAACAGAAAGTTCAACAAAAATTTCAACTTAAAACAGTCACGCACAGCACAGATTAAAGTTCACAATAACGAAGCAGCATCTACCTGGCGAGAGAGCGGCGAACGAAGTGGCCGCGAAAAGATGCTGGAGGTTGGAGAAGCGGTCAAAACACCAATCACAGGCTAGATTACAAAACTTGGGTTCTGATTCGTCATCTATTAGCGCTTGAACCAATCACAATCCGTCTTATATGCTACGTAGTAGTTACCAATTCAAAGTACAAGGTACCCTATGTATCTCTCGTAGGCTTATTCGAGATGTTATCTTTGCAACAAAGAATATTATTGGATGCAGTACTACGTACGTATACATACAAAAGATTCATGGAAAAGATGCACATCCATTTCATTTGTAGTACAGTAGTAGCCATCAGCAGCCTTACACCATTCTATTACGGTATGACTGCATCTGATTTGCGTTTCATGTTCGATTTAATTTTACTACGTACTGTATACAGTACTGAATTATCGTATGATCACATTCTCTTTTCGTGTTTTATTTATTTCTCTGCTGAATTATATGTCATATGTAATGCAATGAACAATCAGTAAGAGCAGATTTTACTAATTACAGTATTAACGGAATTACAGGTAATGAAATATCGTATTTGGGGTCTTCATATATCGCGGTATTTTTGAAATTTCCGGAAAATCCGCGATATGGTTATGTATATGGGTTATGAAAAAAATCCGCGAAGTGGTGAATCCGCGATGGTCGAACCGCAAAGTAGCGAGGGCTCACTGTATTTACATTGGGTTTACCTTTTAGCGTAGCTGAAATGGCGAGCCATTAGAATTTAACGAGGGTGTATTACCCCCGTGCTAGTTAACAGGGGGGTAGGGGAGTGGTAGCTAGCTACCCCTCGCCCCCCTCTCACACCGGTGAACTGCTTCACTTTCACTTTTGGCTCGGACATGGACAAACGTCTCTGTGTTTGTCCTCGCTTGGCAGCCATTGTTTGTTTTATCTTTACTTAATCACTTACTTTTCTTTTACTCAATTTATATGTAAAAATTTTTCCTTGTTTATGTATATATTTGAGTATAGAATTCAGTAAGTTTCCTTTTCAGAGTTGTGCTTGTGTGTGTAGTGTACGATATCTCCGTGGAGCCCTCGGCAGTTAGGCCACCATGGTGTAATTTTATGGGTCGCGATTGAGTTTGACTTCGGTCTTTCTCTCTCTCTCTCTCTTTGAGGTCGTTCACCCTTTTACTACGTTACTTTTACTTCGCCTTAGTAGCTTCCTTCCCGTGTGGGGGGGTTGCTACGCTGTACGTTTTGTCTCAATTAGTTTATGAATCTAATTGTATTTGTTGATTTTTTCAGCTTTGTAGAACGATTCCTTTCGGGGTTTTCGTTCTTTCTTTAGTGTTCATTCATTTTTAAATTACATAATTACATAGTTACATAATTATAATTGTTATAATTCTGTGCTGGTTACAGCTCTCCTTCCGTGAGTGTAAGTGGTTGTGAGGGCACGTGCCTGTTGTGTAATTCTTGTGTTCCTTTCCCTCGGGATTCCTCTTCTTAGCCTTCCCGGGGGAATGAATGTTAACTAATGATTTTTGTTTTATTTTTCACAGTTACCGATCTAGTTCGTTTCTGTAATGTGACAACGGAGTGAGCTGTCTTGTTGGGCCTGGGGATTCGGCTGTTGCTGCCTCCCCTATAGATCTTTGTCAGGGGCGTGTCTCCTTCTCCTGGAAGTACTCCCGTGACGATTGACAGCTCTCCAGTTCATTTTAGAACACTCAGGAGGCTCGCCTCCTTGGGTGGGTAACTTTACTTCCGAGGGAAGTTTTGCTGTCCAGGCTTGAGTTTTTCCCCTTTGGGATGTTCTTCTCTTGCCTTTTTTTTCGTGCGACTATGCTCTTGGTGCTGAGCGGTCGCACTTGCAGTTACGCTCAAGGGGCTGGGCAACTGCAGGAGGATAATTCAGTATACAGTACGTAGTAAAATTAAATCGAACATGAAACGCAAATCAGATGCAGTCATACCATATTAGAATGGGGTAAGGCTGCTGATGGCTACTACTGTACTACAAATGTAATGGATGTGCATCTTTTCCATGAATCTTTTGTATGTATACGTACGTAGTACTGCATCCAATAATTTTCTTTGTTGCAAAAATCACATCTCGAATAAGCCTATGAGAGAGAGAGAGAGAGAGAGAGAGAGAGAGAGAGATTGACACATAGAATGAGAAATGAAACAAAAACAGTGATGAGAGAGAGAGAGAGAGAGAGAGATATCCAATAAAACACACAATAGGACAAGAAACAAAAACAGTGATGAAAGAGAGAGAGAGGGACATATCCTACAACAAAACAAGCGTAAAATAGCGTACGTAAAGCTGTACTGTATACGTAGGGTACCTTGTACTTTGAATTGGTAACTACTACGTAGCATATAAGACGGATTGTGATTGGTTCAAGCGCTGATAGATGACGAATCAGAACCCAAGTTTTGTAATCTAGCCCGTGATTGGTGTTTTGACCGCTTCTCCAACCTCCAGCATCTTTTCGCGGCCACTTCGTTCGCCGCTCTCTCGCCGGGTAGATACTATCTAGACAAGATAATGGAAAATTTACTCTTTCTAAACCACCTTCTAATGCTAACACTATGCATCCTACTTTAGATTTTGTGCTTATCGGCACAAAGGCAGAACCCACTCCCTCTGAATCTGCTACACTTCGGATGAACAGCACAAGGCGTTATCTCGGGTAGCCCCCCAGATGCTGAAGCCTTGATGAGGATGCGGTGTTTAGGGATTAGTAGCTGGGCTCTGATGAATGGTGGGAACTGCTTTCCACACTGGACCTTGGTGCCCAATTGTTGATCCAATTAAATTAGTCAGCACTTTCTCTCTTTCTTTTGGCTTTTTCTTTTAATTCTCCCATCTCTTCCTCTTGGGCAGGAACTTGTTGACGACTTTGGTTTGACTGCTTCTGTGGATTTGGCGCAAGGTGCGATGGATGGCAAACCATCTCAACCTGTACAAATTTAGATGTCATCACCCCCTGGCAGACCCCATTGGGTGCAGACGTAGTCTGTTAAGAGTCGGGCTCCAGTGATTCAATTATAAGTCGCCCATATTTGCGGGTAATGGGTGACGCCAGACATTGTAGTCGTTGGTGGGAGGGGTTAACTACCCCCACTGACCAGTATACACCCACCTAAAGAGAGGCAGCTCTCTCTAATAGAGGACTGGTCCCTGCTGAAGCCTCTTCTTGTGTTAGGCCACATGAGATAGGAGGACTGACATTCTCCGATAAGAGGTGGATAACCCAGCTTGCTTCTTCGATACAAACAAACCTCTCTGTTGACAACCTGGAAACTGTAAAGGACCATTCTACGGATGCTCAAAAATACAGGTAATTCGGATGACAAAAGGAAATTGCGAATCCTTCATGTTACCCAAATCCCAATAGATACTAATTATGATGAGCTAATTAAAGCATTTAAGACTTATGAAATGTTATTGGAGGTAAGAATGAAACTTCAAGGTGATAAATGGGATTCATGGGTATCTTATAATAGTCATGATGAAGCATTTATTTCCATAAGTAATATTATGGCTTTGCGTGATAAGGTATCAACAGACTCGGACGTATACATGCCTTCCAACTGGTGTGAAAAAGAAAGCCAAAACCACCAATGTGGCTTGTTGCGAAGCCTAAAGGGAGTACAGGGAATTATTTTGAAATTTATAAATTTATACAGAAAAAAATAGGAACCATTGCTTCGGGTGAAATAACCTGCTTTGGGAAAAATAAATTCCTCATCCATGCCAAATCATCTACATAGTCTGTCATATTATTTAACCTAAAAACAAGTAGTGACAATATTGAAATGGATGTCAAACCCCTCTTAAATTTTAGTAATGGAAGGGAAGTAGTTTTCAATAAAGATCTGTATTAATTTACAGAAGAGGAGATACTGTCCATGTGTCCACTTAACAGTATGGATGGTTCATAAAGTTCCTGGAATATTGATGATTATCCATACTTTCCAGGATGCTGGTATACCCTTCCATATTGTTATTGAGAATAAAAGGATTAGTGTTTTACCTTTTCAAACAGAAGCCACTACAGTGTTTCAGCTGTTTCAAAACTTTGTAAAAAAGAAAATCTCTGTAGCATTTGCTCCAAATGTAAAAAAGAATGTCTGTAGCATTTGCTCCAAACCTTACCATGGCTAGGTATTTGAACTGCAGCTCAAATCATATATCCACCGATAGGAGCTGCGAGCTATATAGGTTGGAAGAAGCTGCTCTTAACAAATCTAGTGGGGAACACATAAGTATAGGCCATAGGGCATACCAAAAGACTACTGAATAAACAAAATTTATGCAAAGGCATTGAAATCTGAAGGAAATTTACCACAGGAGACATCAAACACATCTAGTATTGCCACCAGTAGTTCTAACAAAAGAAATACAACATTTAATGATAAAGTACTGCATGAGGAGGTAAGCATATTGCCTTCTGAGTCTTAGTCATGGTGTATTAACTCTGGGGTATTGCCCACCTGTGTACGACCTTTGTCCCCCATCACCAACAATAGTAATAACCTCTCTTGAGCCATGTCCTTGCCTGATTTGATGGAGGTTCCACTGAAAACCAAGCTACCAGATGCACCTGTATTGGGGAAGGTGCAAAAACTTGGTAGTTCACCACCTATTAACCGGAAGAGAGAGAGACCTCCATCTCTCTCACCCCCTTCCATAAGAAACATCAGTTATGACATCAAATAAATGTGATGGTTTGTCTGTTGATGTTTCTGATCTGCCAGAAGACAGTTTGAATAAATCAGAAATTCAAATTGAGGTCCACCATCCCCCACAACAATTAGATCAAAAGGACAAAAATAAAAACAGATGCAAAACCCAATCTATCAAGACCCTCTCTTATAAAACCATGTGGAACTATTGTTTATCAAAAATTGCTAATGGAAAGGCTTCTTCCCAGATACAGAGTGGATGATTCCATGTTTTTTGGTCTCGATTGTATGGGCAGGTTTAGCTTACACCTGCACCTTATATCTGTTTTAGTGCTATCCCACTGGTAGGGTATGGAGTGAACCATCTGGGAAGTATACTCTCGCTGTGCTAATAGCAAAGAGTAAAAATTTTCTTTCTAACTTATACTTTCTTAATATTCTCAAGCAAGTAAACCAAACAAAGAAAACATTACCCCTGCATGTGAATTCTTGCAATAACGACTCCTCATCCCTTGGATCTGCTGCCAACCCTCCCCCTCCCGGGTACAATTGATGCCCCCAGGCAATTAATTAGAACAAACTTCTATTAACCCAGGAATTAAAAAGGAAAATCGTCCAATATTCACAAATCAAGTAATTTTGGCATCACAGGAAAACTGTGAATCCTTTGTTACCCAAATTCCATTAGACTGATTATGATGTGCTATAAAAAGCATTTGAATGCTACGGTTTAATCAAACAAATTAGAATTGGACTTGAAGATGACACATGGGATTCTTGGATATCCTTTAATAATCATGATGAAGCATTTATAATGCCATATGTGATGTTATAAATATGAAAATTAATAACTTGAATATCAATGGTATGGTGATTTGTGTGATGGGGTATCAAAAGGATTTAGATTTGTACAAACCAGCATACTTGATTGATAATGTAGAGGTAGTCATGCTTTCAGAGAGAGCTAAAACCCCCAATTTGGCTCTCTCTCTCTCTCTCTCTCTCTCTCTCTCTCTCTGTGTGTGTGTGTGTGTGTGTGAAAGATGTCTAAAATAACCCTGGTTTTCGATATTATCTGAACTTTGTTTAGTAAATTTTATACTTTTTTATTATCAATTCAAGATTTATATATTAACAAGAGCAATTACCAATTATTTATATTTTGGTTTTATTGGCTGCTGTTTTCAAGGTCACAACGGTATCACGATTATGCTCACTTATTATCAACAGATTACTGTTGATATAATCTTGCTCCTTATCAACTAATCCATAAAGAAAAGAAGAGCACAGTTCAACGAACTCTCGACCAGTTTCTTATTTTAATGCATCTCGAACAACAACAACAGACCTATCAGCTGTTGACTCTGTCGAACCACAGCCATCTACGTACGCGATGTAAACAAACATGGTGAATGTTAATATTGGTAAATTTTAACAACTAAGTTTGTACTATCAAAGTAATTCTAATTCTAATCTTACCAAACTTTATTATATCTAAGGGCAAACACTCTCTCTCTCTCTCTCTCTCTCTCTCTCTCTCTCTCTCAACACATCGCTTGATTTCATCAGCAGATCTATATATGTACTGAAAGATGTCTAAAATAACACAGGTTTTTTATTTTATCTGAACTTTCTTTAATGATTTTTATACTTTGTATTATCAATTCAAGATATACTCCAACAACAGCTGTATTATCAATTCAAGATATACTCCAACAACAGCAATTACCAATTTTTTATATTTTTTTTTTATTGTTTATTGTCAGGTTTTTTTAAGGTCACGGCAGTATCACAACTATGTTCACATATTAACAAATTATTGTTTATATAATTTGCTCCCTATTAACTAATCCTTGAAGAAAAGAACACAGTTCAACGAACTCTCAACCAGTTTCTTATTAAAATGCATATCAAACAACAAGAAGAGACGAATCAGCTGTTAACGCTGACGATCCTCAGCCATCCACGTACGTGGTGTAAGCAAACCTAGTGAATGCTAATATTGTTAAATTTAACAATAAGTTTGTACTATCTCAAAGTGATTGTAATGCATTAATTTGTTATTTAACCTTACCAAACTTTTTATTTAATCTTAAGGCAAACCACATTCACAAATAAGAAGGAGCACACTGTAAGCATGCTAAATTACAGTAATACCTTGAGATACGTGCTTAATGCGTTCCGGGACCTGAGCTCGTATATCAATTTGCTCGTATCTTGGATCAATTTTTCCCATGTAAAATAACTAAAAATAAAATTAATCCGTTCCCACCCTCTAAAAAAACACCTAAAATCAGTACTGTATATTCAAGTGGAAAAACATGTTTTTAATTGTTCTAATTCACAACCTATGCTGGTTATGATCTGCAATAAAATGTGACATTGTGGAGTTCTTACCTTCGAGACAGATGGTAGCTGCTAATGGCGGTGTGTTAGAAGGAGGAGGTAGAGATAAAGGGGAGGAGAGAGACATGACGGCAACACGTTCGGTACGCTACACTTTTGTAATACTACGTAACATAACTTAAACTTTAAATTTAACTTAAATTAAATTAGCTTACTGTAGACACACTTAAAAATAAATGTTAATCTTAAGTTACACTAAACTTGAATTCTCATTTTGTTTTCATTTTAATTTTTTCACTTTTTTTCTTCTGGCTTGGCTCTATTTGTCTCTCTTTTCGACTCACTTTCACCTTCACTTTTTGCCGGCCTTTTTAAAAGGAACCTATCTTGGGATGTTTGCTTTTGTCTCCTCTTCAAAATGTTACGAAAATGACGCGCACAAGTGTCGTCATAAAAGGCTAACGCATGACCACACACCAATTTTTCCCGGTGCCTCTTTACCATGAAATAAGAAAACTCCTGCCACTTCGCTAACGTGTCTCTGATTTCCTTCGTAGAAAGGCCGTCCTCCTCTTCCACCACCTCAACACCTCCGAATGTTGCATCTCCTGGAGCTCGATCAAATCGTGTGTCGTGAGCTCTTCCCGATGCTTTTCGACAAGGTCGTTCACGTCTGCCTCATCTACCTCCGGCCCCATGGACTTTCCAAGAGACACGATTTCATCCACCGCAATAGGTTTGGGTTTATCAGGGTCTGGGGTATCGAACCCTTCAAAGTCTCTCTCAGCGGTGGAAGCTGGCCACAATTTTTTTCATGCTGAATTAAGAGTTCTTCATGTTACACCCTGCCATGTATCGTCAATGATTTTTAAGCAATTGATGATATTGAAATGTTCCTTCCAAAATTCACGAAGGGTGAGATTGGTGTTGTCTTTGACATCGAAACATTTCTTGAACAAATGCTTCGTGTGCAGTTTTTTAAAGTTGGAAATTACTTGTTGTTCCATTGGCAAGGACCTTAATGAATCTGTACTCGCCAAGAAGTAGTCCTCGAGACCAGTGCGGAGACCAGGGGCATTGTCAAGTACCAGGAGACATTTCATTGGCTGTCTTTTCTCGGCCAAATATATTTTGACTGCCGGATCAAAGCACAGATTAACCCATCCTGTGAAGAAATGCTGCGTAACCCAAGCCTTAGCATTAGCACGCCACATCACTTGCAGTTTTTCTTTCAAGATCCTTTGGCTCTTGAAAGCACGTGAATTTTCTGAGTGGTACACCAGCAGTGGCTGGACCTTACAGTCACCGCTGGCATTGGCACACCAGGCTGGAGTTAACCGGTCCTTCATGGGTTTATGGCCCAGTATTACCTTCTCCTCTGCCGTGATGAATGTCCTCCTGGGCATCATCCAGAAAAGGCCAGTTCTATCGCAGTTGAACACTTGGTGGGGGATGTATCCTTGTTCTGCGATACCCGAGGCAAAGGTTTTGATGTAGTGCAGCGGGGCTTTCGAGTCGGAACTTGCTGCATCCCCATGCCTCACAACCGAGTGTATCCCAGTCCCTTCTTTTAAATTATCCAACCAGCCACGACTGGTTTTGAAGGTTTCCGCTGGGTCAAAGTCTCCCCTCTCTCAGTTGCTAGCTTTCTTTTCAAGTCATCGTAGATTCCGATGGCTTTTCACAGATGATCGTCTCTGTCATGCTATCTCCTGCCAACTGTTTCTCCTTTATCCATATTAATAGAAGCCTCTCCATCTCGTCATGAATATCATTGCGCAGCTTGGAAAGGATGGTTAGTTCCTTGGAAGGCTTGGTGCTATTTATAGCATCCTTCTGCCTGAGGATGGTACATATTGTTGTCACTCGTACACCACTTATATGTTTTTCAATTATTTCATGCTTTGTCTCGATTGTCATCATACGCTTTTTCTTTTCACTACTCTTGTTTGCACTCACTTGCTTTGGACCCATTGCTTATTCACTTAATCCTGTACTGATTAACTCTCAAAAAACAAAAAAAAAAATGCAAACACCACGGCCGATGCTCAGAGATAACTTTACGCGACGGACATCCGACAGGAAAGAGCGAGCGATGCTGTTCTCGTGAGCAGCCTCTCTTATACTCTGCCACCTAGTGGCCGCTTAGGGAACCGTCTCGTATCCTCGTATCTTGAATTTGTCTCATATCTCGGGGCAAAAATTTGCTTGAAACTTTCCTCGTATCTCAAATTTCTTGTATGTTGGGACACTCGTATGTCGAGGTATTACTGTATAAGCATCTACCATACAAATAAAGTATGTATAATCATTTATTCATAAAATTAGAATAATTATTTCCAGTAATACATTAAAAACGGAAATTTATTTGTTTGTAACCTTAACTAGATTCTTATTAATCATAT
>NC_090728.1:67792539-67807539 GCF_036898095.1 Palaemon carinicauda | reverse complement strand
AAAACATTCGTTATGTTTTATATATATGTTGTAAGTTTTCTTTTCATTGTATGTGGTGTGTGAGTGACAGCTTAGGACGGCAGGTTCTCAAGGACGGAAAACCTTTCCTTCCGACCTTTCTCCCTTGAACATTGGTTATCCTGTTGGTGGATGGCCTTTCATATATCCCGACTGCCGCCGCCGGGAATAGTCTTCGTTTGGATACTCCTCAGTTCAACTGTTATTGTCTCCTTCCCCTCTATGTAGAATCAGCTGGGGGAAGGGAATGTGACCTTCTCAGAGCTTGACTTCTGTCTGGCTCTTTCTCAAGGTCATTGCTGCTGCCTTTTCATTGGGAGCACCTTCCCCATTCGCGTGTTAGGTTGCGCTTCCAAATGGTTTCTTCATTAATTGAAATTATAATTACAGCAGAACCTCGCAGCAACAGACACTGTTACTACGGACTTCTGATATACCGGACTAAATGGTTTGCCTGCATCAACAGCCTTTAGCACACTGGAGAGCTTTCGACATGAAGGGGAAAGCTCTGGATGAAGGAGCAAGGAAAGTAGGGTGCCTCTTGCTCAACGCAGAAACTCTGGAGTTGGTATATCCTGCCTTCTTCAGGCTACTCATCAAGAGAGCCTGTGCCTTGTCGTGGTCAAAGACCATGACCTCCTTAGGTTCCGTCTCTTCCTTAGACGACGGATGAAACACTCCAGGTAAGCCGAAAGGTTTGGCCAGAATTGGATATCGTCGAGGCGGATGGCCCCCATCTTCTCCGAGATGTAGAGTTTCCCATTCATCATGGGCATGAACACTGCATACCTCCAGGGATTGGTTTCGGAGTATGGTGGCTGGTCAGAACTGTGGCCCGCTTGTAGGATCCACGAGAAGCAGCTACGCGACTTGCTTCCCTGAATTTCCTCCTCATATCAACATTTTCCTTACGAAGAGTATCCACCAACTGCTGGATCTGGGCCATAAGTGCTTGGCCCATGGGGAACATCTGGTCCGGTTGGGGGGTAGGAGCTGAAGAAGTTGATGACACAGGCTGAAATCCCGACACAGACAGAAGAGGGTCTTCCGCTTCTGTCGACTTGAGATCTTCTTCCTCCTCAGGTGTTTGGGCCACCACCTCTTCAGGGTCTTCTTGAAGGGGACCCTTTTCGGTGTCCGAGGACACTTCTGACATCCTCTCCTGATGGATGTCCATGCCTTGTAGAGACTCGATGTCGGCCTCTATTGCTAGTTGTACGCAGGGAGGCCTGGGTCGTGCCACGGCATCAGATGTCACCTCAGAACAGCAGGCTTCTAATCGCATCGCTTGGTAGGTATGGTCCCGGAGAGTTCTTCTGGAACCCTCGTACCCACTTCCGAAGCGTTTCCCTTGTAGTATCCCTCGACTCCGTCGTCTTGGGATCGCCGAAACCCTCGGTCATCAAGGCCGAGCAGACGTTGCAACTCTTGGGGTCCCAGTATCTCAGGGTTTCAGTTGCGATGGAACAGGGACCATGAGACCACATGTTGTGGCCACAAAAGTTCTTATTCTTGTGGTTGCAGTACATCACTGCACACTTCACCTTGGACTCCTCCTGTAAGGAAAGAAAGAGGTGAAATGAGTATGGGGTAATTTATCACTAATAAATTAATTTCATGCATTGAAATTAGCACTTACTATTATCATTATAGCTTAGGATAGTAAGCTAGAAAGAAAATAGGAAAGACACATGTCTGTATTTCCTGTCCAGGCAATTGCTGTGACCTCCCTCAATATTAATAATTAAAAATTTCCTAATTAGGGAAATCTAGGGCTGAAGAGCTCTAGAATATAGAGCTGAAGTTAGTGTATACTAGCACTAACCCTCCCACAATTGGAATATTAATATTGTAGGGTAAAGATATTATGTTCTGATGACTTAGGGCTCATTAGGGTATTGAAGGAATACTTCACTTCAACATTATTAGCAGTCTCAACAATGGACTGTGAAAGGATACACAAAATATGTTGGAAAACATACTACTCTATATTATATACCATAGTTATCAAACTGCTGTATTTACTATACTGCAGAAATACTGGCTACTGTATAATCTTATACTGTAGTTCTGCCGGCATGCTACCGGCTAGGCTAGTACCTGACGGCACTAGCCGACAGAGAGAAAGCATGGAGAGAAGGGCTACCGTATTATTATAGTTTAGCACAAAAATTAGGGTTGTAGGGACTACTGTCTCTACTGCCTTCTTCTAGAATGAGGATTCATATGGAAGAGGAGAGAATATAATAATTGTAGCTTCCATCCAGCCACAGTATCTGTTGCCGGCTGCTCTGCCGGTTCCAGGGTTTGTGGATGGCAGTCCTAGAGAGGACTGAAGAATACTCAGTTATAAAGGTCTCCCACTGGCAGCTGTCATGGCCGGCACAACCTTTCCCGGAGCCTTGCTTTCGTTAGGGGGAAGGTTGAAGCGGCAATCAAGCCGCCTTTGTAGGAGCCCAGCCATCATCGCAATCCGCCCGGCAAGCGGAGAGATTGTAGAATATCGGCCATAGATGCTGTGACGGCTAGGCCATCACTAAAGGACAGAAAGGGGTTAGGGAAAGGGTCCTATATTTTGCGTCAAAAGAAGGCGGCACGTTTGCCTCCACTATCGGCAAAAAACACAGAAACATAGTTTCTATACCGGCGCCGTCTTGGGCGACAGAGGAATAACGATTCCTCAGTCTAAGGCCTTGCCGCGTATAAAACATGTCTTCTAGACCACAAGGTAGAAGGTGGCGGCAACTGTACTAACACTTTCGGTTGTGGACCCCTGTCCTAGAATTACAAACATAATTCAATACTCGTCTCTTTTAGAGATTTAAGGATAAACCCTTCCTTCCCTCCGAGTGCCGCCATTAGGCGACAACCCTATCTTGTTCTTGCCATAGAGTAGTGTACTCCGGCTTGACTGGGATAGTGTTTCTGTCTTCCCCCTTTGCCAGGGAGTATCCCGGCTTTGAATTACGACAGTAACTCAGAGTATTCAGTCTTGTTGTCGGCAACTCTACTGATGGGGGATTAGTCATTCCCCTGCCGGTTCACAGTTGCAGGCATAGGAAGCCCAGCTTCCCTAGTCCACAACCGAAAGTGTTAGTACAGTTGCCGCCACCTTCTACTTTGTGGTCTAGAAGACATGTTTTATATGTGGCAAGGCCTTAGACTGAGGAATCGTTATTCCTCTGTCGCCCAAGACGGCGCCAGTATAGAAACTACGTTTCTGTGTTTTTTGCCGATAGTGGGAGGCAGACGTGCCGCCTTCTTTCGACGCAAATAAATATATATATATATATATATATATATATATATATATATATATATATTATGTATGTATGTATGTATGTATGTATGTATATATATGTATATAATATATAATATATAGTATATATATATATATATATATATATATATATATATATATATATATATATATTTGTTCCGACACACATACTCACCGAGAACTACTTTTCTGTGGAGTCACTTGGTGACCTCTCAATCTCAACCAAGGTTTTCCCGCCGTTACCCCCCTTACCCCGCTCTATATAGGTTTACCCCCGCCGCCAGAGAATGCGCCCTGAGGGCAGGATTAGGGCAGGTCACTGCCTCTCTGGGTCAGCATCGCCATTAAGTTCTTGGTCGTGAGATGTGAAACATCTCACTCTCTCGCTCTCTCGATCCTTTGGCGCGTTTGTGATTCTACGTGTTTCCAGTGTGGGGACTTGTGTTTTTCTTGCGTAGTGCGTTATTCGCAAGTGTTTCAGTGCGTTCCCCCTGCGTATATCCCAGTGTACTTATAACTCGCTAGTGTTGGCCCTTCGTGTACGAACGATGGAGCATATGCGTCGTTGCCCTGGTCCTAGAGCCGGAAAGTCGTGTGGGGCTTTCCTCTCTAAACCAGAAGTAGACCCTCACTCCCTTTGTTCCACGTGCAGGGGGAAAGTTTGCTCCACCGCGGACACGTGTCCGGAGTGCGTAAGCTGGGATGATATACAGTGGGTACGGTACAGTACCAAAAAGAAGAAGTCTTCTAAGCGTTCCCCCAGAAAAGTTAGTGGCGGTTCTTCTTTACCGTCGGTCAGTGATCGGTCCGACGAAGCCTCGGCTTCTCAGCAAGCCCCCAGTGTTGTGATTAGTCATAGCGTCCTTCCCGGTGAACCCAGTGTGAGGGAAGAACCAAGGGCAGGCCCCTCTAGAGATAACGGAGGGTCCGGTAGTGCTTCGGGTGAATCAGGCCTCGTGGCAGGGGACCACGCGTCCTCAGAAGACCCCGTATGGGGCAGTGTCGTTATTTCAGAGTCTCCACCGCCCTCGTGGGCCGGTGCGTCGGGCTCTCCCCCGCCAGAGGACAGCCACGCTAGAGTTCGCCGCCCGAGTAGCGATGCTTTCGGGTGGAAGTTGCCGAAAACACCGGGGAGGTCACCGCTAAGAATGGACGTGACCCTGGCCCCCTGGCATGGATAGAGTAGACTCAGTGCCGACGATCTCCACAGCGGTCCCCGAAGACTTCCTCCAACATCCAATCTCGGACGTCCGACGGCGAAGAGCTTCCCCCACGCATCACGCGGGCAGCCGTTACACGAGGAACGTGGCGCCCTCGGACTCGTCAGAGATAGATTCATCCTCCGGGGAAGAAGTCAGGGAGAAACGGCGCGGGAAGCGAGAGCGGTCCGAAAGCGATCGTTCCCGCTCCAGGTCAAGGTCGCGACACAGCAGGAAGCGCCCCCGCTCTCACTCCCGTAAGTATAGGAGAGATGCCTCTCCCGGCGGCGCTTGGGTCTACGTCCCTTCAGGAGAGTCCAAGAGGCTCCACTCTCCAGACTCTCGGTCCAGTGAACGAGCGTCTAGGCTGCCGCTCCCTACGCACAGCCTAGAACCGCTCGACCTGCCACGCAGGAAAGACCTCGCTCAAAAGCATAAGTCCTCGAGGCCTCCGGTTCACCCCGCCCAGCGGGGGGAAACGCGCTTCTTTGAAGGCAGCCTGACCAAACCAGCCCAGCTGGTGCGGTCATCGAGCAAGAAGGATCGGTTCCCGTTGTCGTGTCAGCCCACCGGGACCGTTTCCTTGGCTTCCAGAGCCTTGGGGCAACCGAGGGCCCTCCCTGAGCCGGTGGCACCCACCTTACGGCGAGATCCACCCTCCTACGGAGCTCCCTACGGTTACGGGTCGACCTCCCTGGACCCAAGAGGAGGACCCCCGGTCTACCGTCCAAGCAACCCGGCACCCCCACGCCAGGCCGAGGCCTCGGCGGACGGAGGCGAGGCTCCCCCGTCGGAGGATTCCGCGTACAGAAGGGTGGTGGGTCTCATCAGGAGGCTCCATGGGATCGCAGAACCCTCGACTCGTAAGGTGAATTCCTGGAGGTCAAGCCTCCTGAGATTCACGCACCACAACGCCCTTCCGAAGTCCTCCCTGGCCCTTCCTCTTGCCCTAGACCTAGTACTGGGACAAGAGTACATAGATAACTTGGTGGCCAGCAATGCGGAGGCCCCCAAGTCCCAGAGTGCCTCAAAACTGCTCCAGGGCCTCAAGACACAAGGGAAGGTGTATATTCCTGAAGGGCGGCGCCCAGGCCCCTGTAAAGTGGACCCGGCCTTAGACATCCTGGGACAAGGTGGCTCGGACGAAAGGGCCTCTTCAGCCCCGGTTTCCTTCTCGCCTACGGAAGCCGCCATGATGGAGGAGATGTCAAGGGACCTGGTGAACGTCTCCTCATGGCTGGACTGTTGGGCCTCCACGTTGGTGAACGTGCAAGCCTCCATCGACCCCGAAGATCCAGAGCAGCAGAGTCTCCTGACGGATCTTCTCACCTCCGGGGGGAAAACTCAAGTTTCTGGCGTACCAAGCGCTCGCCTTGACGGCCAACTGGGTACTTAGGAAACGTGACACAGTTCTCTCTAAGTTGTCGAAGATGATCCCGGACAGGGAGGCCCGAGCTGTGCGTAGCCTACCCTTAGGGGGTGAGTCTCTGTTCCCTTTAAAGGAACTGGAAGTTCTAATGGAGAAGGTGTCCAAGAGGAGAGAGGCCAACGTCCCCAGACAAACGTCTTCCAGAAGGCCGCCATACAGGAGATCAGCCTCGGATAGCGCCGTGACTCCTCAGGCCGCCCCCAGCTCTTCGAGGAGGGACGCCCCTTCCTCCTCCTGGACAACAACTCCGCAGCCCTCCCGCAGAGGAGCACCAGCTTCTGCCAGCTCCTTCAGGTCGGGTTACTCCGCCTCGAAGAGAGGCAGATCAGGCTGCCCCTCTAGGAGAAGGTAGAGGGAGAGGCCCCCTACTCCCGCCCAAGCCTCGGGTTGGGGGATGCCTCGGACCTCATTGGCAAGCATGGAAAACACAAGGGGCGGATCCTTGGACGGTGTCCGTCCTGAAAGAAGGCTACAGGCTCCCCTTCATAGCGGACCCACCCCCTCTTATTCCGGCCAGCCAGACAGAATGGTTGGCCCCCAGGGACCCGATGAAAAGGGCCACCCTTCAAGGAGAGGTTTCCTCCATGTTAGAGAAGGGGGCCATGGAAGAAGTCCTTCTCCCAGGCCCGGGCTTCTACAGCCACCTGTTCCTGATAGAGAAAGCACCGGGGGGGTTGAGACCCGTGATAGACCTGTCGGCCCTCAACAAGTTCGTCAAGAAGACGGACTTCAAGATGGACACCCCGAAATCCGTCCTGATGTCCTTGAGGGAGAAAGATTACATGATGACAGTCGACCTCAAGGACGCATACTTCCAGATCCCTGTCCACCCGTCGAGTCGGAAGTTCCTCCGGGTAAAATGGGGTTCCCAGATCCTGCAGTTCAAGACCCTTTGCTTCGGCCTGTTGACGGCCCCTCAAGTGTTCACGAGGGTCTTCGCGACGGTCTCAGTGTGGGCTCACGAACGAGGTATCCGTCTCATCAGATACCTAGACGACTGGTTGCTCCTTTCCAACTCAAAGGCCCTCTTGGAGGAGCAAGGGAGGAACCTCCTCCAGTTCTGCAGGAATCTGGGAATCATTATCAATCTGGAAAAATCGAACTTAACGCCATCCAACAGAATGGGATACTTGGGTATGACGTTGGACACCGTGCAGGGGAAGGTCTTCCCCTCGGAAGACAGGATACGGAACCTCAATCACATCATTCAGCCGTTCCTGTCAGAACATTCCAGGAGGGCGAAAGACTGGCAGAGACTGATAGGTCACCTGGTCTCATTAGAGAAACTGGTTCCCCAAGGGAAGATGCGGCTCAGACCCGTGCAATGGAACCTCAAGGGCCTCTGGTCCCAGACAGGCGCTCAGAAGGCGTTGATTCCTGTCCTTCCAGACACGAGGACAGCCCTAGAATGGTGGCACTGCCAGTCGAACTTCCTCAAGGGGATGCCCCTCGGGTCCTGTCCCCCCGAGTACCTCCTGTTCACAGACGCCTCCAACCTAGGGTGGGGAGCCCACCTTCGGGAGGAGACAGCAAGCGGTACCTGGTCGGAGAACGAAAGACATCTCCACATCAACGTCCTAGAGCTAAAAGCAGTCCAGAAGGCATGTCTGCACTTTGCAAGTCGGTTGAGGGGAAACACTGTGGCCTTAATGTGCGACAACGCCACGGTGGTAGCCTACATAAAGAAGCAAGGGGGCATGAGATCGAAGGAACTGTGCGACCTCACCATAAGCATCCTGCATTGGGCGGACGAGCAGCAGGTGGTACTGCTAGCAAGGTTCATCCCCGGGAAGAGAAACGTGCTAGCCGACGGCCTCGGCAGAATGGGTCAGATAGTGGGGACAGAGTGGTCCCTACACCCGGAAGTAGCCAGACTCATCATTCAACGCTGGGGCTCCCCGGTGATGGACCTCTTTGCAACAAAGCTCAACGCCAAGCTACCGGTCTATTGCTCCCCGGTACCAGACCAAAGAGCAGCCCTAGAAGGCGCCTTCCAGCACAAGTGGGACAACTTGGACGTGTACGCTTTCCCCCATTTCACGCTGATAAGGCAGGTACTCAACAGAGTAAGAGCCTCCCAAAACCTAAGGATGACTTTGGTAGCGCCCTGGTGGCCGGAGAGGGAGTGGTTCGCGGATCTAAAAGACCTGGCAAGCCAACCGCCTTGGCCTCTGCCCTCCAGGTCAGATCTGCTGCGTCAACCTCACTTCCTCAAGTTCCACGACAACCCTCTCTCTCTTCGCCTTCACGCCTGGAGACTATCGAGCGGCTCTTGAAGAAGGAGGGGTACTCCTCCTCCACAGCTAAGAGGATGTCCCTATACCTAAGAAAATCCTCTACCGTGGTATACCAGGCGAAGTGGGCCGCCTTTACGAAGTGGTGCTCGGAGAAACACATAAGACCTCTTAAAGCTTCGGTCCCGGACATAGCTGAGTTTCTCGTGTACCTTAGGGATGAAGTAGGGATGTCAATCCCAGCCATTAAAGGAGTACGGGCAGCCTTAGGCCAAGTCTTCCTCCTGAAAGGCATCGACCTGGGGACCTCGAGACACATAGCGATGCTGATTAGGAGTTTCGAGCAGTCCTGCCCTCCTCAAGCTAGGAGAGTGCCCAGATGGGACCTGGCCAAGGTCCTGAAAATGCTAAGTCATCCTCCCTTTGAACCCCTCAAAGATATCGGGGACAAAGACCTCACCCTCAAGACCGTCTTCTTGCTAGCCTTGGCTTCGGCCAAGAGAGTGGGTGAGATCCATGGTCTGTCTTACGACGTTGCGCACTCCAAAGGGTGGAAGGAAGTGTCCTTCAGGTTCGTACCCTCCTTTGTGGCGAAGACTCAGAACCCAGCAGTCTGGGACCCGAAGTTTGAAGGTTTCTCAATTCCGGCCATTCCCAAGACAGGCAATACGGAAGACTTGAAGTTATGCCTAGTAAGGACGCTCAGGAAGTACCTGGAAAGGACGGCTCATCTCCGACCAGGTGCCAAGAACCTCTTCGTCTCCACAGGTGTTAATAAGAAGCAAGTCTCCAAGAACACCATTTCCTTCTGGCTGAGACAAGTCATCGCTAGAACCTATGAAGAGGATAAGATGGCAGTGCCAGGCACTCCCCGCCCCCATGACATCAGGGGCTTGAGCACCTCCTTGGCCTTTGAGAGAAACATGGCGGTGGGACAGATCCTACAAGCTGGCACTTGGTCGCACCAGTCGACCTTTACTGCCCACTATCTCAAGGATTATTCAAGGAAATCCTTGGATGGATTCTCCATTGTTCTTCTTACAAGCTTCGAGTCGTCTGGGCATGGAAGAAATCAAGTTTTCACAAAGCGCTTGGTCGATGCTTTCCCAGACCTCGCGTATGGCGGCCTTGAGGTTTTCAACTGTAGAGACGTCCCTGTCCTGTAATTTGCGTTTAATAAACGCCCAAAGGTTCTCAATAGGTGAGAGGTCAGGGGAATTAGATGGCCACTTATTTAAAAGCTTAATGTCACAATCAGAAAACCAATTAAGGATCAAAGGAGTTGTGTGACAATGTACCCCGTCCTGTTGAAAAGTGTCGCAGCCAGTCTTTTCAAAACTCCTCTCTAAAACATCGTTCAGTAATGTATAATAAATTTGTTGGTTAACCCTTACGTTCTTCTCAAACACAACCAACTCTCCAACACCACCAAAACCCACACAACCCCATACCATTACCCCCGCAGGGTACTTTTCACGCCTTTGGCAAAGCCTTTCGTCGTTCGGATTGGCGCGTGGACTCCGCCACACTTTCGAACAATAGCCAGAACTACTAAGAACGTGGCTTCATCACTAAACAACACTCGTTTCCACTCATCTACGCCCCAATGACCATATTCCTTGACAAACTCCTTTCTTTGAACCTTATGTTTAGCTGTTAAGGGCTTCTTCCGCACAACAACTTTCTTGAAACCTAGTTTTTTGCTAAGGTACTTGCGCACAGTGCTAACAGCCACGTTTCCCAAAATGTTTGGGTTTTCTTCCTTAAATTTACATGCACTGTGAGTAGGATGAAGCTCTGCCTCACGTTTCAACACCTTAAGAGTTCGCTCAGACACTTTCATATGCCTCCCAGTGCTCTTTGAATGGACGGGTACGGTGGTACCCCCGACGCCCTATACTTAGCGAGGATGTTCCTTATGGTTCTCGGTTTTACACCAGTTTGTTCACTTATTTGTTTTGTTTTTAAACCTATTTTGTGACACTCTATCACTCTCACAATGTTGTCGTGGGATGTATGACCTGTGGACATTATTATTATTGTCACTACAACACTCTAAACCCAAGCGCTTAGGTAAAAAATTGGGTTTAAGGCCGCGCAGAAAGTCTGACAAACGTTCCTCTAGACACTTCCGTGATAGACTAACGGGTAGCGCAGTCCACCCACGCACTCAGGGAAGAATGAGAAAGATGCCAATTAGTCATTTTTTTGCTCAGGTATTTTTTAACTGAAGTTAGACCGTATTTACCGCTTTTCACAGCTACGCGACACTTTTCAACAGGACGGGCCACGTTGCCACACAACTCCTTGATCCTTAATTGGCTTTCTGGTTGTGACATTAAGCTTTTGATTAAGTGGCCAGCTAATTCCCCTGACCTCTCGCCTATTGAGAACCTTTGGGCGTTTATTAAACGTCTCTACAGTTGAAAAACTCAAGGCCGCCATACGCGAGGTCTGGGAAAGCATCGACCCAGCGCTTTGTGAAAACTTGATTTCTTCCATGCCCAGACGACTCGAAGCTTGTAAGAAGAACAAGTTTGGCCCTTCCAAGTATTAGGTGATGATTGGTGAGTACTCAGTTAAAATTTCATATATTTATCAATAAGCATTTTTTTTTAACAGATTATTTAAGTCAATGGTAGGTTTCACAACCGCACCAAATAGGTTAGCGGCAAATCATTTGTTGCGGTATTGTGTATATATATATATATATATATATATATATATATATATATATATATATATATATATATATATATATATATTTATATATATATATATTTATATATGTATATATATATATATATATATATATATATATATATATATATATATATATATATATATATATATATATATATATATATATATATATATATGTGGACAGATTTAGCAATTGTAATTAAAAGGATTTAACGTAAATACAAAGTAAACTTTACATATTTTATTGACACTTTGAATTTGCATTGATAATATTCATTAGTTATTTCTGAAGTACTAATAAAAATATATGAACTTAATTAGCAGTTTAAAAAAAAAAAAGTAATTTCACATGCAGGAAAAATAAACATGTATTTGCTTTGCTTCCACCAAATCTGTAATATTAGGAGTTAAATTAGTAACTGAGAGCAAGACAGTTCTTCAGATTTGAATCGGATAGTCACGACCTCAGTTTGTTCTTGATCATTTTCATGGATGAAAATGCTTGCTCGCATCTGTATGATGTTCCAAAGCGACAGGCAAAACTTTGGGCAAAATTTCTCAGTTCTTGAAAATGTTCACCCGGTAATGATCGCCCAATATTAAGCATTTCAGATGCACTTGGGAGTGGGGGAAGTTCATTAAATTTACACTTCAGCACTGAATTTGCGTTTAGATCAATAAGTTCCATCTGTATATTACTAGGCATCTTCAGAATGTTATTTTCAGAAAGTGAAAAGGGATTTATAAATGCAAGCATGCAATCTTCTTCAGCAAAATCACTAAAACGACTATCAAAGGCCTCTTGCAGTAATATGATTTTTTCAATCTATCCTGTAAAGTTGGTATTATCTTCAGCACATTCACTTTGCTCCTTTAAATGTGGAAATTGGCTAAAATCCTTGTTTTCTAGCTGAGAGATAAAAAGTTGTAACTTCATTTTGAATGCATTGATATCATTTACTAAACTAGGAAACAATATATCTTTGCCCAGCAGTTTTGAATTTAGGTAATTGAGATGACTGGTATTGTCAACTAAAAATGCTAAATCAAACATCCACTTTTCATCACACAAAAGGGCATTTTTCTCGGGCAGTTCTTTCTTTTTCAGAAAATCGTACAATATTTCAGTTTCCAAAATCTGCTGAGAACTTGTCCTCTAGAAAGCCAACACACCTCGCAATGAAGGATGAGATCACCATATTCCATGTCTAACCGCTCACAATATTCTCTGAATTCTCTCCTATTAATCCTCTTGCTCTAATCTTATTCACACATTTTACAACTGGTATCATAACATGCTGTTAATTCAAAATTCTTCCACACAGACTCCTGGTGTATAATGCAATGATATTTCAGAAGAGGACGACCTAAAATCCTTTCGAGCAAGGCTACGGTTCCAGCAACTCTACCAATCATTGACAGTGCTCCATCAGTACAGATACTTAAGAGTTTACTAAAATCTAATTGCTAATTTTCTAAACAGAACTTTACTTTCCCAAGTATGTCTGACCCTCTGGTTTTTCCATGGAGTGACTCGAGGTCAATAAGTTCTTCAAATACTGTATGTTAAAATGATCATAAATTCCTCTTCTAAAAATACTTAACTAGGCTACATCACATATGTCCGCAGATTCGTCCAAGGCTAATGAAAAGATAGAGCATGCATGGACACGGTCCTTCAGTTGCTCAGATACATCATAAGTAGTTCCTCAATGCGTCTTGTAATTGTCTGCTTTGAAAGAGCTATTTCATTTACCTTTCTTTCAATACTTTTATCAACAACACCTTTTGCAAATTTTTGGAGACAGGGTTTAACAATATGTTCACCATCAGAGAAAGGCTTATGTTTTTTAGCCAACACAAAACCAATTTTGTAGGATGCTTCGAGCATTGCCAGACTTTCACAACCCCTCTTAACAAGGACATTTCGCCTCTTTTTCATATCCTCTTTTTTTCTTGACCACATATTCTTTCCGTAACACAGGGCCAGGCACTAACTTCTGTTTTTCTTCTATTTCAACTTAGTGTTTCTCATAGTGCCTGCTAAGATCATGTCTTCTGTTATCTGAGAGAGTGCTTTCACAAACAATACACATTGGTTTTCCTGAAGGACTCGCAATGAATAAGAATTTATTTTCCCACAGATCATTAAACTGATGTTTGCTATCACTTACTGATTTTCTTTTGCTCATGTTCTTTTTCACTGTGATGGGCAAACCACCTACAAAAAAATAGTGGTTAAACTTATTGAATGTTCAGGAAGAGATGATTTTTTATAAATCATCGAATCGAAAACGAATAATTTCGTAGAGAGAGAGAGAGAGAGAGAGAGAGAGAGAGAGAGAGAGAGAGAGAGAGAGAGAGAGAGAGAGAGAGAGAGAGAGAGAATATATGATGATTATCATTATTATCGCCACAAACTGCAGAAAAGACTCATATACAATAAATGAAAAAATAGACATGATAATATACAAATGATGGCACCTAAAGTGCTTGAAAATGTATGATTCATCAGATACAACAATATTTATAATGCAAAATGCAAAAGTTCAGTTACTCACATACGCTGAATTATGAGTCCATCGGGATAAACAAGCGTCAAGTCTAAACTGGCTCGAAATTTTTTGTATTGTGCCACGTGGCAACCAGTGCTATTGCTTGACGAATCAACGTCAGACTAGTATAATACCTGCGCATTTATGGAACAACTCCTATACAAATGTTCAGGTTATTAACTGCTGTATGGGTGTTCACGCAACTTTTCAGGGTAATTCACTTCAGGTATATAATGACGCATTATTGTTTAAAGATGACTAGTAGTTACACACGGAGCAGTAAAATCAAATGAAAGTTATTTCTGTTTTAGATTAGAACAAATATCAGTAAAGCTCACTTTTAGCTATAAGTTATTTAAATTCTCATTGTATTTTATTTTTCAGAAAATCAGTATTATCATTATTATTATTATTATTTTCTTTTTTTATGAGCAGGCATTTTTTATTTCTTTCGATATCTCTGGGGTTTAGTGCGCCACTCGTAATCGTGCAATGCGCCATAGTTGGCCACCCCTGTTCTAGGAGATATGCTATCTCCGACTGAATTGATAAAACGATACAAGAGGATAAACTGGGATAATGTTACTAAAGTATACTAAAACGCATTAGGCTAGCCTGACTTGAGTCGGGATCTCGGCTATGCTACGTCACCGAAACCCTATCGTATACGATCAAAATGTTTCACAGAAAAGGAAAAATCACGTGCATGATCTGATCTTCACTAGTATAATTTGCCTAAATAGCTATAATTCATTGAAGCTAAATACCAGGGACGTCGTACTATTAACTAAATAAAGCATTTATGGCGTACGACAGTGGTCCAAAATGACCGCCATCGGTGATGGCTGTGCTCCGTTAAACACATCTAAATTATGCTAATTTAACTCTGAAAAGGGAGCTAAAAATTATACACAGGAAAGATTAAATACTCAACATTCCAGAGGATGAAGATGCTGGAGAATATACTCAACTTTCCAGAGGATGAAGATGCTGGAGAATACATGGTAATAATCCTGGAATAGTAACAAAACCGAGAGCAAGAGGGAGATACACCATGCTTAATTGGCTACTATTAAAGGAATGAGTTGCACCGTAGTAGTACGGGAAAGGGGATCCACCGGGTAACCTGGATGATGGCTCCCCTTCATTTTCGCCACTCTTCCCCCTCAGAGCAAAAACCCTGTTTGGGGTGAAGATTGCCATGTGTCCTATCAAGAAATACGTCCCCTGATATTATGCGATATCCTTAAAAATTTTCTTAAGGATACTCGCGCCAGGAGTTAAAATTCTGGAGACCTGTGGTCAATTCTCAGGAATTATCACTGTAGCTAAATATCCCTTAGAAAGCTGCCTAAAGGAACCTTCCATCAGGACGACATAGCTGAGCCTAAAAAAGCATTAATTTTGTTTAGTACAGTATATATAAAATCTTTATTTTTCCATTCGGGTGTTCAATGTTTTCACACGTAGGCTGTGTTCATTTATCGGCAGTGAATAGTCTAAACTTCGGTAACAAGTCGGCAATATTTTGTCATATTTTAAAATACCGTGTAGATTTGCTTTACAAAAATTTGTTCTGTAT
>NC_090728.1:67782539-67787539 GCF_036898095.1 Palaemon carinicauda | reverse complement strand
TTGTCTTGCACAGCCCTTTGCTGTTGCCTTACAGATAAGAAAGTGAGTTCTTTCTTGTTTATTATCCGGGATTTTAAAATCATTGCTTAGGTGTGAGCTCCACCTGTTTCCTCTGGAAACTTCTCATTGGTTATTCTAGAAGAGATTAACCATACGATTTTATTATCTGGAAGGCTGCAACAATTGGTTGTGGGGGAAAACACAAGTGTGTGTCTTTCCTTTCTGATTTGTTATGCTAACTGTGCATATCCAGTGATACGTAGTTCACTTGATACTCATGGAAATTTCTTCTCTTTGCAGGAGGTACGTCCGAAGTGCGGAAGTGCTTTCTGCAACGTCCGCAGTAAGAACTTCTGCGGACATGAGTTATGTAGGAGGTACGCAGCATGCGCTGTCTCCAAGGGTGATCTCCGGTATTGGGACCCCCAGGTATGTACCGTGTGCTCTAACCTGATTACTGAGGCTTTTGATTCCCCTAGGACAGCGGAATCAAGGGATATAGCAAGGGAGAAGCTTCGCACCTGGGTAAGGGGCTTCCAGAAGAACACCTCTGGACCTTATCTTCCAAGTGAGAAGATGAGGGATTACCTTTTCCCTAGGGCATCAGTTGATGCAGTGATTCCCCAGCCTAAAGAGGAGATCCCCCTAGTTCAGATCCAGGTGGATGCTGAAGTGGCGGTCGCCTTGCAAGACATCCAGTTGGACGACAGGATGTCAGACGTGTCCGAGCGTTTGGGAGAAGACCTCCTGGCAGGAGGCCAGGATGAAGATCAAGCCCCAGACATTGTAGAGGAAGAAGCCGATGAGGTGTCGGCTGCTCCGGTTCTGATCCCAGAACCTATTCCCTCAACATCGTCCGCTCTCCCAGTAGAGCTGGGACAGGCCCTCTCCTCCATTGTTGGAATGATCCAACAAATGCACAAGGAGAATATGGAGAAGGCGGCTGCAATGGAACTGCAGATGCAGAAGCTTGCAGCATCACGTGGGCCCCAGAAAAGGCTCAATGTGAAAGACCTTCCCTTGTGCTCAGATGCTAACCCGTGGAGATATGCTGAGCACATGCCGATGACGACTGGAAAGATCGTCATGTCGGATAAACTGGGTTCAGTTCCCCTTGAGGAGGTGGAATTCTGGCCCAGCAAAGGGTCATATTCGGACTTATGTCCGGTTGAGGAAGGAACCAGCTTCAAAGGAGGAGACAGAGCCGAAGGAGGTCATAGTGATGGACCATGCTAAGGCTCAAGCTTTGCTTTCATCTTCGATGAAAGAGAGGGGCTTCACAAAATCAAAGGTAGCTGCATTGAGTAAGAAGCTCCCTTCCTTTGTGTCCTCTCTTGCTAGAGCCTTCCCCTTTTTGCAGAAAGGGTTTGCGGCTGTTTTAAAAGCAGTCGAGGCTGGCAAGCCATGCCCCTCCCTGGAGGAGTGTAAACCCTTGTCGCTGGCCCTACCCATGGACCACAAGGACTGGAAGGACGTCCATCTTACCTTCTCAGTCGGGAAGTTGGAGGCTGATATTGCCGGACGTCAGTTCGGTGAGAACCTCCCTAAGCTGTCTGACTTTCTTTTGCAGAGAGAGCTCGAGACAAAAGAAAGACTGGCTGCCTCAATGTCTCTTCAGACCACTCTTGAGACGATGGCAAGTGACCCCAAGGTCCATGAAATGTTCATGGTAGTGGCCAAGACTCATCTGGCCACAGTGACGAAGGATCTTTACAGCTTCGTCAGGGCGAGGAGAGCTTGTAGGGAGTTCGTGTTCACCTCGGCTACGGTGAGGCACGAGCCAAGGAAACTAATCTCCTCCAACATTTGGGGCAAAGACCTTTTCCCTAGCGAATTGGTCAAAGAAGTTGTGGATAAGGCCGCCACGGAGAATA
The DNA here is from genome assembly GCF_036898095.1 of Palaemon carinicauda. Lineage (NCBI taxonomy): Eukaryota > Metazoa > Arthropoda > Malacostraca > Decapoda > Palaemonidae > Palaemon > Palaemon carinicauda. Next base: position 67,785,665 of record NC_090728.1, on the reverse strand, counting down.
GAAATCTTCTCCAGAAGTGGGGCCTGTCTATCAAGAGAAAGTCTTCCCCGGATGAGGGTCCCCAACCAAAGAGGAAGACTAAGAGAACTAGGCTACCGTCTCGGCCAGCCAAGCCAGTTGAACAGCACCAGCAACAGCAATTGCCGATGCCTTCAGTGCCCCAGATGGTGGCACAAACCCCGACCACTTTCCAGTGGGTACCCCAGGCCGTGTCGACGCAGTCCCCGGCATTCAACCCAACGTTCGAAGGGCAGTCAACTTCCTTTCGAGCAAAGCCTAGAGGAGCAGCCAGAGGCTCGTCTAGGCGCCCCTCAAGGGGAAGGGGATACAGGGGTGGTCGCGGTCAGGGAGGCAAGACCTCTGGACAACAGTCCAAGTGAGGTGATACCGGTAGGAGGGAGACTTCAGAATTTTCGGGATCGGTGGACCTTCGATCCCTGGGCCCACAGCCTACTCAAGAATGGACTGGGCTGGAGCTGGTACAGCACTCCACCCCCGTGCCCTTGGTTTTTCCAACACTCCACCGTCGTTCTGGAGGAGTACATCCAAGATTTGTTGGAGGAATAAAGTGATCCGAAGGGTAAAGTCCATCAATTCCAAGGGAGGCTGTTTTGTGTTCCCAAAAAGAACTCTGGGAAAAACTCAGAGTCATTCTGTACTTGTCGCCACTCAACAAGTTCATAGTGAACTGCAAGTTCAAGATGCTAACACTGCAACACATAAGGACCTTACTGCCCAAGAGGGCATATACCGTCTCCATAGACTTGTCAGACGCCTATTGGCACGTTCCAATCAACCGTCGACTCTCCCCCTACCTAGGGTTCAAGCTACAACGAAGACTATACGCTTTCAGAGCCATGCCATTCGGGCTAAATATAGCTCCAAGGATCTTCACAAAGCTTGCGAGCGTAGCTCTCAAGCAATTACGCCTAAAGGGAATTCAGGTAGTAGCCTACCTGGACGACTGGCTGGTGTGGGCAGCATCCAAGACAGAATGCTTGCAAGCTTCCATTTATGTGATCCAGTTCCTAGAGTTTCTAGGCTTCAAGATCAACAGAAAAAAGTCTCGACTTTCTCCATCTCAAAAGTTCCAGTGGCTGGGAATCCACTGGGACCTAATGTCACACCGTTTCTCCATCCCGGCGAAGAAAGGAAGGAGATAGCGGGGTCTGTCAAGAGACTTATAGATTCCGAAAGGATATCAAGACGCGAGCAGGAGAGAGTACTGGGTTCTCTCCAGTTTGCTTCGGTGTCAGACCCGGTGCTAAGAGCACAGCTAAAGGATGCAACCGGAGTTTGGAGAAGTTATGCATCAAACGCGCGAAGAGATCTGAGAAGACCAGATCCGTTTCGTCTACGTACTCTTCTCAGGCCTTGGTCCCAAGCCAGACATCTAAAGAAGTTGGTTCTTCTTCAGCCACCTCCCCTGTCGGTGACAATTCACTCAGACGCCTCGAAGGAGGGATGGGGAGGTCACTCTCATCGGAAAAAAGTCCAGGGGACTTGGTCCAAGCTATTCAAGACCTTTCTCATGAACTTTCTAGAAGCTATGGCAGTGCTCCTTACCTTAAAGAAAGTCTCCCCGCGTCACTCGATCCACATATAGTCGGTGCTGGACAGCGAGGTAGTTGTGAGATGCTTGAATCGACATGGATCAAGGTCACCACCTCTCAACCAGGTGATGTTGGCCATCTTCCGATTGGCGGAAAAGAAGAAGTGGTACCTGTCGGCATTTCACCTTCAAGGAGTCCGCAATGTGACAGCGGACGCTCTATCCAGGTTCACACCGATAGAGTCGGAAGGGTCTCTAGACGCAGGATCATTCTCCTTCATCTTGAGTCAAGTCCCAGAACTGCAGATAGAACTCTTTGTGACGAAAGACAACAAGAAGTTGCCCCTGTACGTGTCCCCGTACGAGGACCCCTTAGCGGAAGCAGTGGACGCGATGTCCCTCGACTGGAACAGATGGTCCAGGAATTATCTGTTCCCTCCTCACAACCTTCTGTTGAGGGTCCTCAACAAACTGAGATCCTTCAAGGGGGTAGCGGCAATAGTGGCCCACAAGTGGCCGAACAGCGTGTGGTTCCCCCTGGCATTGGAACTACGGCTGAAGTTTCTACCGTTACCAGATCCAGTTCTGACCCAGCGAGTCCAGAAGTCTACTGTCTGCGCTTCATTACAGAAAACCCGGACCCTGCAGCTCATGATTTTCTCTCCCTAGCGGTGAGAAAGCGTTTCGGGATTTCGAAAGCCAGCATAGACTTCCTAGAGGAATGTATGTGCAAATCTACAAGAAGGCAATAAAGCTTCGAAAGCCTGCGCTAGGCTCAGACCTTCAGCACCTCTAAAGCCCATTTCATGGTCTTTAGACAAAGTTCTTCATTTCGCTTCTCTGTTGAGCAATGAGGAGGGTGCGTTAAAGGATTTGACCCAAAAAGTTATTTTCCTATTTGCACTCGCGTCCGGGGCCAGGGTTAGTGAGATTGCAGCCCTCTCGAGAGAGGAAGGTCGTGTTCAGTTCCTGGATGGGGGAGAACTGAACCTGTTTCCGGAGCCTACTTTTCTCGCCAAGAATGAGTTACCCACCAACAGGTGGGGTCCCTGGAGAATCTGCCCTCTGAAAGAAGATGCATCTCTATGTCCAGTAGAATGCCTAAAGGTCTATCTTCATAGAACTTCAGACTTCAAGGGTGGTCAACTATTCAGGGGAGAAACATCAGGCTCAAATTTATCACTGAATCAACTCAGGGCGAAAAATCGCATATTTGATTCGCAGAGCGGATCCTGACAGTACACCCGCAGGTCACGATCCGAGGAAAGTTGCTTCATCCTTAAATTTCCTTAATGGTATGGATTTTGAACATCTTCGTTCATACACTGGCTGGAAGTCTTCCAGAGTGTTCTTTCGCTACTATGCGAAGCAAGTGGAGCAACTAAAGAGTTCTGTGGTAGCAGTGGGTTGCGTCGTTAACCCTGCTGTTTTAACTCTGCGAGGAACAGTGGTTTTAATTGGGACGATTAATTCCAGGGTGAGTGTGTAGTTACATACTGTGCTACAAACTAAGTGAGGGCACTTAGGTGCCCACGTTGACTGTTCCACTTCCAAAGGTGAACCTAGCATAAGTG
>NC_090728.1:67774496-67782039 GCF_036898095.1 Palaemon carinicauda | reverse complement strand
ATATATGTATATAAATTATATATGTATATATATTTATATATATGTTTATATATATTTATATATATATATATATTTATATATATACAGTATATATATATATATATATATATATATTTCTATTTATATATTTATATATATATTTCTATTTATATATATATATATATATTTTATACATATATGTATATTTATATATATATATATATATATATATATATATATTATATACATATATTTATATATATACATATATATTTATATATATACATATATATTTATATATATATGTATATATACAATATATTTATATATATACATATATATTTATATATATATGTATATATATATATTTATATATATATATATATATATATATATTTATATATATATATATATATATATATATTTATATATATATATATATATTATTTATTTATACATATATATATATATATATATATATATATATATATTATTTTATATATATACATATGTATAGATATTTATATTTATATATTATGTATTTATTTTTATATATTTATATATATATATATTTATATATATATATTTGTATTTATATATATTATATTCATATTTTATTTATATATATATATATAATATATATTTATATATATATATTTATATATATATATATATATATATATATATATATATAATATATATACATTTATATATATTTATATTTATATATATTTATTTATATATATTATACATATGTACATAATATATATATGTATATATATATACATATATATACATTATATTATATATATATATATATACAGTATATTATATATATATATACAGTGGTACCTCTACATATGATCTTAATTCGTTACAGAAACTGCTTCGTATGTTAAAACAATCGTATGTTGGAGCAAATATTCCCATAAGAATACACTGTAATTTGTATAATTTGTTCCACCCCAAAAACCTATATTAACTCCCTAATAAATTACTACATATAATTACACATAACAATAACATAACTGCATAAAATGAAAGAAGCATGTAAAAAAGATAATTATAAAGAAATAATAAGTAAAAAATTTGTTTTATTGTCACTTTACCTTAGAGACAGGCCAACGCAGGTGTAGGATTTGCTACGCCAGGAGGAGACGGACGATCGGCGAGAAGGTAGACATGGTGTTAACATGTTCTTTAAATAAATTCTCTCTCTCTCTCTCTCTCTCTCTCTCTCTCTCTCTCTCTCTCTCTCTCTCTCTCTCTCTCTCTTTCTTCACTGTTAATGTTAGAGACGTCTATTAATTTTTTTCTGAAAGAGAAAGAGAGAAAGAATTAAACAAAAATGTGTTGTGTACATATGATTTTTAACAGCGTCAACGAGTTGAGAGTATATATATATATACATATATATATATTAATATATATATATATATAAATATATATAAATATATATATATATAAATATATATAAATATATATATATATATATATATATATATATATATATATATATATATATATATAAATATATATATAAATAAATATATATATATATAAATATATATATATATATATATATATATATATATATATATATACATACATATATACATATATATATATATATATATATATATATATATATATATATTATGTTATGAACTCTTAAGAGATGGTAAAGAGTTCACAGATTCTTTATCTATCATAAAGCCTTACCACTATGATAATGGGTAGGACTCGTACCAGAACAAAAACAATCCAAGGAACTTCCTCAAAGAGAAGGATTACAGAGACCAAAACAAACACTTAAATTATTTATTACAATTGATAACTTAAAATTACAAAGAAATCCCTTGAAAACTGAACTTTAGGGAAGAAAAAAACAAACTGGTTATTACAATTCCTCAGACACATTCACCTAGCTAACTAGCATACTAAAGTAAAAGAAAAAGTTACTAGGTAGAGATAGAAACCACATATGCCCGGGTCGTTGTGATAGAAGGAGACAAAGTAAGAAAATATCCTTAAACCTAATTGAATAACACAGTTAAATGGCAATAAACATACATTGTGAAAACCGAAAAATAAACGTCACCCAGCAAATATCAATTAACTCTTCTACAAATACCACTCCCTCAGCAGCACGTCACATAGTTTTATCTCCAACTGTAAATGTCAGCAATACCACCAAGTAGGAGACACTCAACATACGTCGTCTATGGGTTGGATTGGTCACAGTATAACACACAGGGTCTCGGATCTTACCCTTTCTCCGCCACTGGGAGGCCCCTTGACGACTCCAGAGGTTCAGCAAGCTGAGGGCACGGGCAACGATGGATGAAGCTCGCATCCAAAAGAACGAAATGTAAGGCAGGGCATCACACGAACTGAAGAGACGTCAGTCCAAATATAATTCATAGGGGATGGCAAGGAACACCTCCAAAAATATGCCAATAGCTGCACAAACATCGAGGACGTCTTCAGAATACTTCACAAAACTTGCCACTAGCCGTCAGGAAATATGGGAGCTGAAAACCTCTCTATAAGGAGCCGAGTCGCTAACTGTCGTCTTTTCACTCCAAAGGGCCCCACATCACCAGCGGGGACGAAAACAAAACAGGCGATGAACAGCCGAAAGATCATCAACATGAAAAGATAAAAACACTTACATGGGTGACGTATCAATTTAAAACTACAATTACCCTTTGAGGGGAGGAAAACATCCCCAAGTCCAGCCTTCAAAAGACATATAAACAAAACTGGACAAAACTGGACAAAAACAAGCAAAAATTTACTTTAAAGTGCAAAAATCAAATGCACAGCAAAAATAGAAAAAATGAATTAAATACGTTAATTCCATTACACCTCCCCACCAAAGAAAAAAAAAATTTCTAAAAGAAAATTTTTTTCAAAAATTCAAATAAAATTACTTGACATAGTAAGATACATTAGTGGAAACCTAGAAAAAATATAATGCATGATTATTATTGCAGACAATTCATTCTATTGTAAAGGTCCTAGACAAAACGTCGGGAATTACATTATCCCTACCTGGTATATGCCGTATCTCGAGATCATACTCTTGGAGAGTCAAACTCCACCTAAGAATTCGCATATTTTTATCTTTGAAACGTTGGATAAAGACTAAGGGGTTGTGGTCAGTATAAACTACAATAGGATACTTAGAATTACTTAAATAAACATAAAAATGGGTCAATGCCTTTATTAGACACAATGCCTCCTTTTCTATTGTAGAATATTTTCTTTCTGCTGTCGACAATTTCTTGGAGAAGTAAGCAACAGGGTGTAGAGTTCCCTTGTCATCCTCTTGTAATAGAACAGCACCGAGTCCCAAGTCGCTGGCATCGGTACCTAACCTGAAAGGCAATTTAAAATCCGGGGAGCGTAATAATGGGTAACTAATCAAGGTGGCTTTCAGTCTTTCGAAAGCCCCCTGACAATCAGCAGACCAGTTAAATTTAACACCTTTCTTTAACAGGTTTGTAAGAGGGTTAGCTATGTCAGAAAAATTGCAAATAAATTTACGATAATATCCGACCATACCTAGGAAACGCCTAACGCCCCTTTTATTAAGAGGTACGGGAAAATCTGCAACTGCCTCCACATTGGCCTTCTTAGGGGCGACCTTACCCAGGCCCACCTCATGGCCGAGGTAAATTACTTTTGCCTGAGCGAAATCGCTCTTTTTCAGATTTACCACGAGGCCAGCCTTCCGCAAAACCTGAAACAAAGCTCTCAATCTTTTAAGATGAGTCTTCCAATCATCACTATAAATGATAAGGTCATCTATGTAGACAACGCAACCCTCCAAATTCTGTGTTATGTAATTCATCAACCTTTGGAAGGTAGCAGCCGCATTTTTCATTCCGAATGGCATTACCTTGCATTCGAAAAGGCCGTCACCTGTCACAAAGGCTGAAATCTGTCTCGCCCGGGGTGAAAGACCGACCTGCCAATAGCCTTTTAAAAGATCTAATTTTGTCAAAAATTTGGCAGACCCAACACGATCAATACAATCTTCCACCCTGGGTAGAGGAAAGGAATCTGTTCTGGTTACAACATTTATCTTTCTATAATCGAAGCATAGACGGTGTTGTCCGCCTTCTTTTTTAACTAATACCACAGGCGAACTCCACGGACTACTGCTGGGTACAATTAAATCATTATCCAACATATATCGCACCTCCTCTCTCACAATGTCTCTCTTTACTGGGTTAAGTCGGTAGGGGCATTGTTTAATAGGTTTAGAATCCCCCACATCCACATCATGTTCTAGAACCGTAGTCCTACCTGGAGTGTCTTGAAAAACATCTCTGTATTCATTAATCAGGCTAATTAATGATACAGACCTGTCGTGATCCAAATGCTGAAATTTAATTTGTAAATTATTCAATATTTCAGAATTGCTGTTCAATGCATCAGGTGTAACAGATAATTTATTATTAACTACTGCTTCTACCGTATCTACTTCTGTGTCTACTTCTACATTGACTAAGGTGACGGGATCCACGTCTACATGTTCAACTAATTCTACATCTCTACTTACATAAGGTTTAAGCATATTAATATGACATACTCGAGTTTTTCTCCTTTTACCTGGGGTCTCTATCAAATAATTCACATCATTATATTTCTTTAGAACCTTCCAGGGCCCTGAAAACTGCGCCATCAGAGGATTTCCTGGCAAGGGCAATAAAACTAAAACACTATCACCAGGTTTAAACACCCTTTTTTGAGTCCCAACATCGTATTTGTTTTTCATCACCTCCTGGCTTTCAGCTAAATTCTCTTTAGCAAACTCCCAAGCCTTTCTTAATTTCTCTTGAAGTCCTGACAAATAATCAAGAATGTTTATCTCAGGAGTCTCCCCCTCCAAATGTTCACGTACAACTTCCAAGGGCCCATGCACACAATGCCCGAAAATAAGCTCGAAAGGGGAGTATCCCAAAGCCTCATTAGGAACGGAACGAATGGCAAATAAGGCATACGGGACCTCCTTATCCCACTCTCTTCCTGACTCCATGCAAAACTTTCTCAAAATAGACTTTAGGGTCTGGTGGAACCGTTCCACCTGGCCCTGACTCTCAGGGTGATATGGGGAAGAGGTAATGTGTTTTACCCCTAGTTCAGACATTTTATTCTTAAAATACTTGCTTGTGAAATTAGTAGCACAATCAGATTGCAAAGTGCGAGGTATACCAAACTTAGTAAAGAAGCCAATTAAATTATCAACGATCTTTTCACTCCGAATACTCCTCATGGGAATAGCCTCCGGGAAGCGAGACATCCGATCCACAATTGTTAATAAATATTCATTACCACCGCGCGTCCGCGGGAGAGGACCAACGACATCGATCACCACCTCCCCAAAAGGCTCCCCAACTGAAGGTATGGGAATGAGTGGGGCTCTACGTATCTTTTGGTTGGGCTTCCCCACCAACTGACACACTTTGCAAGAAAGTACATATTGCTTTATATCTCTGCGCATTCGGGGCCAATAAAAATGTTGTGCGACCTTCTTTAAAGTTTTTCTGACTCCAAAATGCCCAGCAAGATTATTTTCATGAGCCAAAAACAAAATTTTGTTCCTATACTCATCAGGAACTACCAACTGACGAGAAACTTCTACCTGATCAGCAGGTGCAACAGCTGACCTACTAACCCTGTAAATCGACCCTTTCTCTTTACAGAATACTGGCTTAGATAAATCACTAATATCACTACTAATTGCTTCATTAAATTCAACAGTCTGGGCTTTCCTAAAAGCCTTGGAATCCCACACCACGTCTCGAAAATTAAGTACACCATTTGTCACAAAGTCAGTCTTATGTCCATCAATCACATCCAAATCCAACTCGACCTCGGCCAGGTCAACCTCTTTTGCCTTTGACCTCGTTATCACAGAGATAGGTTTTAAAATATCATTTATAGGACAGTGGTCGTCCCCTACTTCGACCACAGACAGAATTGGAAAAATACAAGATTCATCTGTAATGGATAAATCGTTAGCAAAAATTACATCTATCTTGGGAATTGGCAAACTATCAACAACAGCCAACTTTACCTCACCTGAAAAATAATTAGTATCAAGAAAAAAAATTTCTAATGGGTATGAATTCACTGTGTTCGGGAAACCACCCAATACGACATACTCATCATCCTTATATACATATCCATCTGGGACAGACCCTCGTAAAATTAATGACTGAGCGGCCCCAGTATCTCTCAATACTTTAACGTTTGTCCCAATCCGTTTAGTCGTATCCGTAAAAATAGATCCGTCAGTTATGTACTTACGAAATCTAAGTCATCTAGATTCGTCTTCCTTTGGCGGTTCAGCTGCTGTTACAACGTTAACAGGTTTCGGGTTCATTTCGAAATATTTCTTTCTCGAGAAACACCGAGACTCGACATGACCTCTTCTGCTACACCAAAAACAGACTATTCCTGATCCCGAAGCCTTACTGTTCCCTACATTCCTACTAGTATTAACATAACTGCGAGAATTACCATTATTTAAATTACTACTAGTTTCATTATCATTATCACTATTCCTATTATTCTTATTTCTGTCAAAATCGGGTTTCTCCGACTCTTGTTGTCTGTTCTGGTTATTCCTTCTCCAACCACCACTGAAAAATTTCTTATTGTTTACAGATACTTCCCTAGTTACCTTTTCCTGCTTGTGGGCGAGGGAATACTCGTCCGACGCAATAGCGATCTCCTGCAGGGAGTCCAGTTTCAACTCGTCCAAATGTATTTTTAACTCTCTAACCACATTCCTTTTAAATTCCTCTACCAAAATTAATTCTTTTAATTTAGAAAAATTATCAATATCTTTTGACTTCAACCAGTCCTCACAAAACTGCTCCTTATGCCTCGCAAATTCCACAAATGTCATCCCTGAATCTTTCTTAAAATTGCGAAATTTCTGCCTATAGGCCTCAGGAACTAAATCATAGGCTTTAAGAATTATGGCTTTCACTATATCATAATCGTTACAAAGATCTTCATTAAGTGTGTTATATACACGCTGAGCCTTCCCTTTCAATCGACACTGAATCATAGTGGTCCACATGTCCTTTGGCCAAACCAACCTTTTAGCTATCCTCTCGAAAGAAGTGAAAAATTCTGGAACATCTTCCTCATTGAACAAAGGTACCAATTTCAACGCTGACGTTACATTAAAATTATCCCCAGAACTACTATTTCTATTATTATTACCGTTACGTATTCTCTGCAAGATAATCTCGTGATCCCTTTCTTTAGCTCTTTCTTCAGCTTGCAACCGCATGGCTGTTAACTCTAACTCTTTAATCCTTGCTTCCTCCTTCAAAATACTGAGTCTCAATTCACTTACCTGATGAATGTTACTTCTATCTAGTTCCTGACTTCCATCGTCAGTGACTTTGTCCTGTTCTTCATCTTTGTTCGTATGTGAAACACTTACTCTCTTTTCTTGCTCTTTAGCAGCTTTCAGTACTAATTTAAGTAACTGCCCCTTATGAATTTCTGATGGCAGTTCCAAATGCAAAAA
>NC_090728.1:67761996-67764496 GCF_036898095.1 Palaemon carinicauda | reverse complement strand
GCCCACGGGACAGTCCGCCCAGGAAGAGGGCGAGGTCCTCGAGGAGGGACTACCGAAGGAGGTCATCGCCGCGGAAAAGGTATGTCACAGTGGTTCGACATTGCAGGGAATCCAGCAGGTCGGTTGCCGCTCCAGTGCCTGCCTTGGTGGCTACTGCAGCCGCTCCCGTTGCCCTGTACAGTGTCTCTTCGGCTCCGCCCATTTGTTGGGGCAGCCGTTGGCACACTCGTTACTGCCCCGGCCCAGTAAGTCGGCGGAGCCACCCGCGTGCGGAGAAATCCCGCGGGCTCAGCACTGCCACGACCATCATCCAGTGCCATCCGGGTGACCCCGGGAGGGGGGTAGACCCATGACGGCTACCTCCGCCCTGACGGCTCTACCCGTCATCCTACCAGGAGGAACGGGATGCCTCCACGCCCATGGATCCCTCCGCGTTTGATGAACCTGCCGACGCGGGTGGTACGGGTAGTGGACGGTTTAATTGACTCGGGCGAGTGTTCGGTGGAGGAGGTCTCCTCTTACCGTAAGGTGCTTGCTCTCATCCGACAGCACCATAAGTTGGACAAACCTCAACCAATTGCTGCGGGATCTTGGCTCTCGGGTCTGGTCAGGATGGTGGAGGATCCTGTGCAGAAGAATCCTTCCCTGACCCTGCCTTTAGCCCCCGATGTTGCCATGGGAATGGAACACGTGGACCTGTACCTCTCAGCCCCGGAGAATTCCCTGAGATCACAGGTCTCAGGCAAACTCATACAGGGTCTCAAGACCCAGAGGAAGTTCTACGTGCCGGACGGTCACCATTCAGGGCCCCGCACGGTAGAAGACGTGGTCGTTACACTAAGCCAAGGCAACTCGGACGAACGTAGCCTTAGCGTGTCGGTGGTTTTCTCTCCAGCGGAGGCCTCCGTGATGGAAGTCATCGCACAGGACGTCGTGAAAGTCACCTCTTGGCTGGATTGGTGGGCCTGTACGTTGGCGGACTTTCAGATCTCGTACGACCTCGCAGTGCCAGACAATCAGGCTCTTCTGAAAGAATTGATCCGCTCGGGGGGTAAAGCCATGAAATTTCTGACACACCAGTCCCTTACCCAGACTGCCAACTGGGTTCTGAGGAGAATGGACACTATCCTAAGCAGACTTTCCCGCAGGCTCCCCGAGCGAGAGGCAAAGTTCCTTAGAAACTCTCCCATCTGGGCCAAGACGATGTTCCCTCTCCAGACGGTAGCAGAGACAATGGAGAGAGTCAGCAGATCGAAGGTGCCAGCCGGGCCCAGGCAGCAGTTGCCAAGACGGGCCTTAGCTAGGAGACCTCCGGCAGACGGGGCCTACCTGCTTCCGTCCCCCAGATAGGCAAGGAGCATCTACCTCTTCATGGCACCAGCCTCCGCGGCCCTCCAGGGGGAATGGTGCTCAACCCGAAACCTCCTATAGACCTAAGTTCTCCGGGTCAAGGAGAAGCCGGTCAAACCGCCTTCATAGAAGGAGATAGGGAGAGAGGCCCCCTACACCTTCCCACACCCCTGGTGGGGGGATGCCTCAAACAATTTTGTCAAGCATGGCGGGACAATGGGGCGGACCCATGGACGGTTACGATTCTCAGGGAGGGATACGAGATTCCCTTCCTGTCAGAGCCACCCCCGTTGATCCCCGATCACCGAGGGGTATGGTTAGCTTCCAACGACTCAGAGAAGAAGGCAGCTCTACAGGCAGAGGTGGAAGTTATGCTGGGGAAAAGAGCCCTGCAACCCGTGCACGAGCCGTCGCCGGGATTCTTCAGCAGACTTCCTGGTGGAGAAAGCGACAGGAGGTTGGAGACCAGTAATCGGCCTCTCGGGTTTGAACAAATTCATCAAGAATACGCCCTTCAAGATGGACACACCGAAGTCGGTTCTGGCAGCCGTGAGAGAAGGGGATTTCATGATGTCCCTGGATCTCAAGGATGCCTACTTCCAGGTTCCCGTTCACCCCTCCAGCAGGAAGTTTCTCAGGGTAAAGTGGGGCCCCCAGATTCTTCAATTCAGGACCCTCTGCTTCGGTCTGTCGACAGCCCCTCAAGTCTTCACGAGAGTCTTCGCCCTGGTCTCGACCTGGGCACACAATCAAGGCATCAGACTGATAAGGTACCTCAATGACTGGTTGTTGCTTTCCGCCTCGGAGGTAATCTTGAAAGAACAAGGGAGTCAACTGATCAATTTCTGCAAAGAACTTGGGATAACCATCAATTTCGGGAAATCCCATCTGGTTCCCATCACCAGGATGACTTACCTGGAGATGGTGTTAGATTCCCAGCTGGTGAGAGCCTTCCCGTCCCAGGAGAGACTAGACTACCTGGACCAGGTGAACTGCCCGTTCCTGGCCGGTGCCCCAAGGAAGGCCAAGGATTGACAGAGATTAATAGGTCACCTGGTCTCATTAGAGAAGTTGGTTCTGCAGGGCAGGCTCAAACTCAGACCAGTTCAGTGGAACCTGAAGGACCTCTGGTCAAAGGGAAGCTCCCCAC
>NC_090728.1:67749496-67756996 GCF_036898095.1 Palaemon carinicauda | reverse complement strand
ACAGGTAAAATATAGGTGAAAACATAAAGCTATTTTTAATGTTTTTCTTCAAATAACATCAATAATCAATATATTTGCAATGCAAATATTAATGCATTTTATATAGTTTTCATGAACTTGATGCAATAAAATTTTGTCACCCCCAATTTTGATTCATTCAGCACTTGTTCTCCGAGTCAATTGCATTAAGCCTGTTATTTATACTGAGTAAACTTTCTCCTTTAGCATACCCCAGAAAAAGAAATCAAGAGGGCCAAGATCAGGTGAATGAGGAGATGATTCCACATGACCACATTTTCCAATCCAATTAAGGAAATTCTTAGTTATGCAATCTTTTAACTTCATATCATAATATGAGCACCATCATCTTGGAACCACCCAGGAATTCCATTACCAAGTCTTTCAAGTTGGGCAATCTGCTGATCCATAAGTAAAGTGTCACCAGTCACATGATCATAAAAAAAATGGTCCAAGCACAAGAAATATTGTAAACCACACCAACCCATTAATTTTTGTGCTCCCTTTTTGGAAGAATCAACAAAATGTGGATTTTTTTGTCGGAAAATTTGTCTGTTGACCTCACGATTCTCGTACAAGATAGCTTCATCGCTAAATAGAACACAGTCTTTTGTGTAAACGACTATTGTTGTTCAGTATTTTTGTTGAAAACCGTTCAATATCTCAATCAGGGTCATCCTCTATTATTTATAATTGCTAAGCTACAACCTTAGTTGTAAAAGAAGGATGCTATAAGTCCGGAGGCTCCAACAGGGAAAATAACACAGTGAGGAAAGGAAACAAGGAAATAAACAGACTACAAAAGAAGTAATTAACAGTAAAATAAGATATTTTGGGAACAGTAACATTAAAATAAAGTTTCATATATAAACTAAAAACTTTACAACAAAACAAGAGGAAGAGAAATAAGATAGAATAGTGTGCCCTAGTGTACCCTCAAGCTAGAAAACTCTAATCCAAGACAGTGGGAGACCATGGTACAGAGGCAATGGTAATATTTTGATTTTAGAATGTCCTCCTAGAAGAGCTGCTTACCATAGATAAGTCTGTCTTCTACCCTTGCCAAGAGGATAGTAGCCACCGAACAATTACACTGTAGTAGTTGACCCCTTGAGCAAAGAAGATTTTTTGGTAATCTGGGTGTTGTCTGATGTACGAGGACTGAAGAGAATATACAAAGAATAGGCCAGACTATTCAGTATGTGTGTTGGGAAAGGGAAAATTAACCATAACCAGAGAGTAGGATCCAATGTAGTACTGTTTGGCCAGTTGAAGGACCCAATAACTCTAGTGGTAGTATCTTAATGGGTGGCTGGTCCCCTGGCCAACCTACCCATAGTTAAGTGATGTGAGAATTGTAACTTGTAAGAATAAAACTTATGGTGTTTTAAAAGTTTACCATTTGATTTTGGAAAACCTAACTTATTAGCTGTCTTGTCGATTGATTTTTAGCCATTAGAATTTCTTTGGTTTCGATTGATACACTTGGTCGCCCAGAACGCGGTTTATCCGTGATGCTGCCTGTTTCCTAAAAATTTCCTAATCACTTTTGCCTCTGTTGAAAAATCTTTTGGAAATCTCCTCGGATGGAGCGCAGTAAATTTATCTTTTGTCTTTCTATATGACCATGCTTCACATCCACTGAGAAGTACCAGCTCAACTCTCTTCTTTTGACAAAGCCATAATCTGGAAATTAAAAAGAAAAAAATATATCAATTACACTGTAAATAGAGAATATCCAATTATCCTGTGTCCAGATTTTGACACCCTTCATATGTAGATATTGGGTAAATGGACAACACCACTATGAGGATTTTCTTGGCAGCCAGCTTGGGGGTTTGCCCCTAAAATTAACATCTGATTTTGGGTTGTAAGATGGCATTGATTGTGCGTTTTAAATTCTTATTTAATTTTGGGTCCATTCTGCATTTATTATGATAATAAAAATGTCAACTTAAAGTAACATGAGGGAGGGAACCTTGTTTACAACAATATAACCACTTACTGGGTAATGTTACTTGTTCTTTGGGCCACGTTAATTGCAGTGTGACATGGTACTGTCTTTTAGTTGATGTATTAACTTTAAACCCTCCTATGATAGTCTTCATGAAATATTACTATTGTTTTATATAGTGCATTATGGAACCATTAATATACTGTATCTCAACACACCAGAAACCTAGGTGGAAGGTGTAAAATTTTCTTTTTCATAACTATTAGGAGTAATAGTTGTCTTTTTTTTTTTCACAATGTTTAAACTAAATTTTGTGAATTGAATTGTACAATGGGAAATTTATCGCTAACTTAACATTACGTATTGCAAGCTCTCTCTCTCTCTCTCTCTCTCTCTCTCTCTCTCTCTCTCTCTCTCTCTCTCTCTCTCTCTCTCTCTCTCTCTCTCTCTCTCTCTGTGTGTGTGTGTGTGTGTTAGATAATCATTGTTCTCAACTCTAAATTCTGTAAAATTGTTTCAAACTTGTATATGCTATGACTACATTGTAGTATACACTACTGTAAAAGAAAGTTATGGCTAATAAATACAAATATCCTTATCTTTGAATACAGTAATACCCTGCTTTATGTCATTAATTGGTGCTAAGAGACTAGGCACGAGTTAGTTTTTTATGGAAGTCGGATATCTCCCCATAAAATAACTTGTACCATCCCCATACACCTACTGCAGATGAAAAGGTACTTCCAACCTGCTACCATTTTATAAAAACCAGGTACTTGCATTAATAAGCATATATGTGAAGTACAGTACTTCATTATTATTCTATGACTTGGAGACTGACTTGTGGCTACGTAAAACGGCATAACATGGATTTTACTTTGGTGTTGATTATTTAAGGACGAGACAATATTCAAGGATGAGACAAAGTCGGAACTGATGTATGTGTAACATACCTAAGGGAGGGTTATTACTGTATGTATATTATTAAGAAATTTTTAACTTAATAACAATAATGGTTGTCATACTTCTGTGTGAATTTTTTTTTTTCAATTTTTTATAAAGAGGAAAATATATTAGCTATAGTACTCTTCAAATTTAGAAGTGTATATAATATTTCAAGATTTACATTTCAAATCCTTATCCTTTCAACAGGTTGATTCTGATCATGCTGTTGTAACACTAGCTCGATCAGATAGCTTATTGTCAATGAGGCATGGTCTCGTAAGGCTTGACAATGTTTGGGGCGTGGGTGGTGGTACACGTCCTGTCAAGTACCTGGTGAAGAAGATGGTTTTGTTGTTGCAAGAATACCTCTCTTCTTCTGATATTGCAGAGGCCACCAGGTGCCTTACTGAGCTGGAAGTGCCTCACTTCCATCATGAGTTGGTATGTGTTCCTTTTTTTTTTATCAACAGTCCTGAAGTATTTCTGTAAGGGTATTTATTCACATACTTTGATGAATCATTTCTTATGTCATGCAAACCTTTTGACATTTTAGTAGGAATATGGCTTCAACAAACCTGGAATAGCCGTTTAAACATGAATCAGGTAGTAGAAATGCTAGTAGTCAGCCGAAGAGGGCAAATTTCTGTTTGTCCACATTGAGATGTTTTAATCTTTTGCATTTTCTTTCAGATTGAATAAATGTTCTTTCACAGTAGTTTTCAAGGGGTATTAATGGAAGAAGCCAAGGCTATGCAGTGTTTCCTGGTAATTTTGTGTTAAGATTTGTGTGCTACCAGCCACTATGCAATATGGATGTATAGGTCCTATCCCTTGTATTTGTAGACATTGTGAGCCTAAGGAAGGTTTTGCTTGGACTTTGCTGGTGTTCCGTCAGCAGACTGCAGCCAAGTTTAAATGGGAGTGGCAACACCCTCCTTCCCTTTAGTGTCTTCCTGTCCTGGAGAGTGCTAAGGACATAACACCTGTCTTTTGTGTTCTGCCCTACGTGTGTTGTCAACTGTCTACATGAGAAGATGAAATTAAAGTTCCCCCCATCTCTTTTCATCTTAGAGAGTAGAAGATATCGGTGGTCCAGGAAGTCCAGTTGTCAAGAGTTAAGTTTGTGTAATTCCTACTCTTTTTTTTTTTTTTTTTCCGGGTGGAGAAGTGCTGTAGTGCTCTCTGTTGATGAAGAGTGTCGCCCTTGTTCCCCTTCCTGGACAATTTCATTTGAGAGAGAGGAAAAAAACCCATCTGGGGTTCTTCCATACAGTCGGCAATATACTCTTAATTTTGGGAGCTTGTTTTCAAAATACTAGCCTCCAGAACCTGTGCATAGAAACAAACCTTACAGCGGAAGGTCCACCAGCCAGTGTGTTTTCTGGGAAGATTTACAACTGCACAGTGTACCTGCATAAGTCAGTATGAAGCATTCATGAGACTAGCATGGAGGGCATTCATTCTATGGTTTGAGAGAAAAATCAGAAAAAAACACATCTTGTATGTGTCAGAAGGAGTGCTTGATTTGGTCCAACATTTGTTATATAACTTTGACAGTCTTTTGGCAAACCCTAAATGCATAGGGTTGGTCACCATGTGGAACAAATTTCTTTACCATCTTCTGAGTGAAAATGGAAAACTCTCAGCCTTTTGGATGTCTTATGTGGACAGTTTAAGAAGTATTGCTAGCTCCGCTGCATGTTGCTCTAGAAGGAAACTGGCTCTTGCATCTCTGCTATCCACATGATTCCCTGGTGTTTTCCCTATGACAAATTTAACTATGCAAGATATCTACCAGCAAATTATGCTGAGGTGATCAACCTGGAAACCAATCATCCAACTGTGTATCAGGCATTCTTGGATGATTCATTCTCTGTTCAGGTATCCAGTCACAACATTTTTGGGTGCATTCCCGGTGATCAAGCGACTGAAGTCACCGTGAACAAAGATACAGACCCCAATAGCACAATAAGGTTTAGTCTGAAACTAGGAGCAGTAAAACTCTCTTACATTACTGCAAAATACAGGAGTGCTTTTCTTAGGTACGTGAGGAAATGGTAGAACACAGATCAAATGTTCCTCATGCTGACCTGCACAAAATGTGTGAGAAGAAAGAGGAAAATGTTGTTTTGTGTACAGCTTGCGAAGAGTTTGGTAAATCCTTTTGAAGAACCCCGAGAATTTATCAATATCTTGACAGCAAAAATAGCCCTGGACGTCATATCCTCGGATTTGAAGAATGCCAGACACATTGGAGTTGAAATGCTACGCAAACTTCAAAGCTGAGAGGCTCAAGGCTGACCGACCAATTAAACGCTTTCTTGATCCAATGAAAATGAACTAACTGAAAACCTTAACAGTAATTTATGCAAGAAGAAACAAGTCACAATGAATGGAAAATCCCCAATTCCTCTAGCTCAGTGGTTTTTAACCTTTTTCTCCCTAGCGCCCCTTTTCAGATATTTCTATAGGCTAGCGCCCACCATAATATAAGTGCTGTACTAAAATGATGACTGATGCAGTGAAGCTGCATCAGATTCTACATTGTAGTGTTTTCCAGTTAGGAAATAAAAAATTTAATCCTTAGAATATGATATATTTACTTAATACCAATACATCCACATTTATTATTACTTGAAGAAAATAGTCGCAGTATTTAGGTTAATTTTCAAATAGAACATGTATGTGCCTCCAAACAAACAAACCTCAAAATAATAATACTAATAATAATATGAAAAAAATACTTATCCAAAAAAAAAAAAATCAGGAAACAAATGTAATTAATGACTACCTTGGGCCTGGTGAGAACTTGCCAACTTAATATCAGGTTCAATATTTGATAAACAGAGCCTCAAGTCACCCCTTTTACATATTTGCAATCTATTTCTCTGCTTAGTCAAGAGTTGCAAGACAACACTGAATCCTTTCTCTACCAGGTATGATGAAGGAAATGCTAACAATAATAATTTAATTTTTTTTCCAAAGATGAGGATATTTATCTTGTTCCTTTGGCCAGAAAGCTTCATAGCCAATCTGCTGAAACAACACTTTACCTTCAATGTCATTTTGCAAGTCTATAAGTTCAACTAGATTTGGATCAGCATTGGTTGCATCAGCCTGGAATGGATTTACAACCCACTCTGGTATTTTCAATTCTTTGAGATCTTTAAATCTGATCGTCATATCTTCTTTCAGTGCTTGAAGATGAGAGGAATAGCAGTCTAGATCAGTGTCTGACAAACAAGAATCATCGGTTTGGTTTTCCTTCAGTGCTTTTAAGCTAGGAAACTGATTTAAGTCTAGTCTTAGTAAACAGCTTTTGTAGAAATCTAATTTACTAATAAATGCCATTATTATTCCCTTTGCTTTGATGAGACACATTTTGGTTCCTTGCAATTTAATGTTGACCTCATTTAATTTGTTGAAAATATCAGACAAATAAGCAACATCTGCTCTTCTGTTTTCCAAATCTGTACTAATTTTCTCGTCCAATAATTTACACTTAAAGAAATCAAGAACAGAATCATAGAGGTCATAAAAGCGTCGTAGACAGTTGCCTTTTGAAAGCCATCTGACTTCCGTATGTAGCAAGAGCCGTTCAAATTCTTCTTCATTTTCATGACAAAGTTGGCGAAAGATGCGGTCATTCAATGAATGGGCTTTGATCCTATTCACTGCTTTGATAACAGCTTGCAGGGTACTATGCAATCTGTCACTGAGATGCTTTGCAGCTAAATGCTGCCTGTGAATGACGCAGTGGATTGTAAAGATATCCGGAACTTCTCTTTTCAGATGTGCTATAAATCCACGATGGCGTCCAACCATTGACGGTGCTCCATCGGTTGCACAAGCAATAACATTTGAAAGTGGAATTCCTTTCTGTTTAAAGAATTGTTCAACTGCCTTATAAACCGTTGAACCTTTAGTGTCAACCTCTAATTTTTCAGCAAACAGAAACTCTTCAACAACTGCATGACTGCTATTTATATAGCGCACATAAGCCAGTATCAAAGCTTCATTGTCGCGTAGTGTTGTCTCATCAAGTTGTAAAGAAAATTGTTGTTTTGAGTTCATCATAAAGTTTATTTTCAATGTCACTTGCCATTTCATCAATTCTGGAAGACACTGAACTATTGCTCAACGGAATTGAAGGAGTTATATCTTTTTGAGTGGGCATCATGGTACTGATGATTTCTTTCACTGCTGGTATAATAAGAGTTTCACCAATAGTGTGCGATTTTCCACATTTAGCAATAAGCTTTGAAACTTTGTAAGATGCAATAAGTCCTTTCTCAACTTCATTTCCGTGTGATTTGAACAATCCTCCAATGGTGGAACGTTTTTCAAATTTTACTTTCAAATCACGAAAGTATGCTACATCCTTATTTGCTTTTTCTGGATGCTTTACCTTCAAATGATCAATCATTCGCGAAGGTTTCATTCCTTCATTTGTGAAAGTTTTCTCACATAATAAACACATTGGTAGCTGTTCATTATTCACAGAAGGAATTACACCATATTTCAAGTATTCACTCGAGTATTGGCGACACTTTCGCTTTTGGTTACTCATCTTAGGTTTGGCT
>NC_090728.1:67731996-67744496 GCF_036898095.1 Palaemon carinicauda | reverse complement strand
AACGGAATTAATTGCCTTTGATACCTTCGTTTCTGTGCAAAGAATGGCGGGATTAATAGCCACCAATTGCCTCCATACAATGACTGCTTTCGAAAGCTTGTACAGCAGACCAGTTACCAGGCAGCAATTTGGAAAAGAATCCTTCAGAGGCACCCAATGATCCCTAGTTCAGTTGAAAAAGGATGGAAATGGGATGATCAGCATGCAAGAACTCTGGCTATGGACTGGATTAGTGGACAGCTAAACACCCCAGGCTCTCCTGGATTTGTTGGCTTGTAATTGTTCTAAGAGCTGTAAGCTACCAAGGTGTGTGTGCATTTCCAATGGACTAAAATGTACTGATGTGTAAACCTTCCACATGCAAAAATCAGCCTTTATCTGTTGAGCCAGATGTTGACAGCCTCGACGAAAGTGATACTGACAGGGAGCAAGATTGCAAATTCTGAGCCAAATATGCTGCGCATCTGAAAGGAGAGACTCATTATTTTTTCTAAAATAATGTTAACTCCCCGTTAACACGAGGGTTATGTTCCTGGAGAGGTCGTATTAATGGAAATAGTGTTAAAGGAACATAATTTCTCCATAATAAATAATGGTAATAGGGGTTGTTACATTCCTGGACATTGGGAAAGTGTGTATTTTGGGATTTTGTTATTATGAAACTTGAACTAACACATTATTGATATATTTGAAGGTGTCACAAACAATAAAAACTCACATTCTTACTCTACTTGTATTTAGTTTATAGTAAAATAAGTTATTACCCATGTCCATTCAGCACTATTGGCTCTCCTCTCTCATATATATATATATATATATATATATATATATATATATATATATATATATATATATATATAATGTATATATATGTGTATATATATATATATATATATATATATACTGCATATATATATATATATATATATATATATATATATATATATATATATACTGCATATATATATATATATATATATATATATATATATATATATATCTTTTGTCAATAGTTGATTCATATTTGTTTATT
The DNA here is from genome assembly GCF_036898095.1 of Palaemon carinicauda. NCBI lineage: Eukaryota > Metazoa > Arthropoda > Malacostraca > Decapoda > Palaemonidae > Palaemon > Palaemon carinicauda. The sequence goes on along the minus strand of NC_090728.1, from coordinate 67,743,463 downwards.
GTATTATGAATTATATATTATAGAATACCTCTTGTGTCAAAGGAAACATATGATGGATATTTTTGTTGTATTTCTGTACAACATAAAACATTATATAAATGGCATTCATTTCATTTATTTCTAAGTTCTAAGAGAAATTAAGTAGAACAACATTGGTAATAACAAAATCATCATATATATAATCAATACTTGGTAAGATAGCTGTCGTGGCAAAAACTAACCTATACACACGTGTAAATGCGTTAGTTTTTTCGTTATGATCAGAGATATATGTAAACAAAACAATGGTTGTCGTTTTCGTGGTTTTTGGCGTGTTTAGGAAACGCTTGAAATAAAATCTGTTTTTTTTTTTTTTTTTTTTTTTTTTTTTTCAATGATACAACAAAAGCTAGTCTACACAGTGATAGTTTTGCTTTTCACCAGTTGTCATATACAATAGATATGACAAACATTAAAATTTGTCCGTATTTTAGGTTGTGTTATAACGGGAAGTATACGGTATTTACACCCATCCTGGTTGTAATTTTAAAATTTTTTCAAGTTATTTGAACTTTAAAGTATATTAAATGTTTGATTTTTTTAGAAGAACAATTTGATATAAAAATCACAGTATAGGTATTAAACATGTTTGAATAGGCAAGTTGCTGGTTGCCATGCCCCTAATGGAATTATTTCTGTTAGTTGTGTGTTTCGAAATATGCAATTTTCCATACATGCAAGGACATTGATCGACCAAATTCTCGCATAATTATGGACCCTACTGTATGTAGATAATGCTGCTGCTCTATGAATCAATTACATCTGAATGTAGATTTGGCATTGCCAAATCCCTTAATAGAGATCTAGCTAAGATTAGTCCATGCTGCAAATTATGGGGGCATGAAGTTTAACCCTACAAAACTCAAAATAAGATTGTAAGTAGGCTGAGGACAGTGGCTCCTCAACATTCAGATCTTGGCATTTATAATATTTCTCTAGTTCTAAAAGTTTTAAATTTCTAGGTAATCCTTGATAGCAAATTCAATTTTGAGAAATACATTTGGTCTGTTTTTTCTTCAATTGCACAAAATAATTGTGTTACTTAGTGTATCTTGAGATTTTTGTTAATCAATTTATTCAGAAAGTGTTTTAATGCTTGCATTCTGCCTTGTTTCTAGTATTGTATTCCTGTCTGGTCTTCAGCTTCTAAATCTTATCTTAATTTGTTGAACAAGAACTTGCATTCTATTAGATTTCTTATTTTTGATCCAGATAATAATCTTGTGCACTGTAGTTCGGTTAGTTCTCTATGCTTGGTGCTTAAAATTTTTCTTAAATGTGACCATCCTTTGCATTCAGATCTTCTCAGAATATACCATCCTGTACGTAGTACTAGGTTTTCAGTTAATTCTAAGAGACCTGCTTTTTCCAACATAAGGCTCAGTACTACACGGTATTCTAGAAATTTCATTCCAGCTATGACCAGACGTGTGAAATGATCTTCGTAATCAGGCAATTGATTCATTGCAACTTCAGAAGTTCAAACTTGTAGCAATTTTTTTGTATTGGACAGTCTGACTTAGGTCTCTCCAAATATTTTATGTATGACAGCTATTCTAAAGTTACTGATCTTGAAATAATATATTAAAATTAATCTTTCTTCTCTTGTAGTTATTTATTTCTTTATTTCCTCTTCTCTCTGGGTTTTTCCTTGTTGGAGCCCTTGGGTTTATAGCATCCTGGTTTTCCAAATATGGTTGTAGCTTGACTTGTATTAATTAGGATAATAATAGCAATGATTAATTAATGTGCTTGTTTCTTACAAGCACGAGCACGCACTAGCATTACATGCAAAAAGTACTGATAACTGACCTACCTGTATAGAAGAAAGATGGCAAAGACTGTATAATCTGCCATCAGAGGAACGGCAAGTAATACTGTACAGTCTGCCATAAAAAATACTGCAGGTACTGTACAGTGCTAACAGGAGAGACTTCTCACGCTCAGTGAATTTGAGGGATACATACCCCCAGGTAGCTATTCTTTGATACAGTAATATCTGCCTTTTTCTCCATTCCTTAGTTTTCAGTTCAAAACACTCCTCTGGGGTTTTCTCAACTATTGCTCATCCTGTCTATCCAGGAAGCAATGCTTCAGGACATTTGACCTCCTTTAACCAGATTGGAGAATAGTGTTCTTTTTGTAATTGTCACACTGCCAGGCAGTGATAAGGACAATGTTATGCTGATAATACATTAAACATTCATGTTGGCAAACAAAGGGAAGTAGCATTGTCACTCCTGCACGACCAAGATCTTCCTGCTGGACAGTAACGTCCTCTGTTACTTTCCTCGTCATGGTGAATGTCTACTGGCTTCTCACACCAGTGATTGCTCCAGGATTGTCGAAAGCATCACAGGGAAACAGCAAGTGACTTGATTTTCTTCTGATTTCGGTAGCGTGGTACAGAAGTACAGTAGCGGGATAGCAACGTCTCCCAGCAGTGCCACTCAAATTCCACTTCCAGGCATCCTGTAATTCTCAGACAAATCCAAGGATGATGGGTCACCCTGAGAGTATAGAAACACCTGAGATAAGTGATTCAAAGAAGTAAACCCCTGCTTCAACCAACTGGAAGTCCAAATAAGGTTTTTGCTGTCTTCCCTCACAGGCCTTACAGTCACCCACGTAGCATTGAAGAACAAGTAAGAAAAAGGGATCTACTTCAAATTGGGCAAGCATGTACTCACTTAGGGAGCCGACAATGTGATAGTTGTATGCGAGATGCATTCCTATCAGAGTACAGGTAGTTGTTGACTTACAACATATGCGACTTATGACTGTTCAACTTTACAACAATTTTTTCAGTTGGATGATGTCACAAGTCTATCGGAAATACTAAGCTAATAGGACAAATATTTCTTTGAAAATAATCTATTTTCTTGTATAAACAATAAACTGATATATCATGGTAAATTTTCATCTTCTATTGATAACATACAGTATCCATTTTCAGTAAAAAGTGTTCATATAATTCTGGTGACGACGTATTACCTGCGGAAAGCGACATAGCAATACAGTGATTTCCTTCCAATAGGCTAACGATTAGTAATAGTCTTCTCATTATTGTAATATCGAGTAACAATGCAAAGTATTTTGTTGGTCTGTATCGGTTGTTATGAGTAATACTCAGAGTAAATTTGACTCTGCACTAGTTTTATTTAATTTCTGATAGAGATCGATATTTATCCAAAGTACAATAATAGGACAAATATTTTATTAAAAATATATTTTCTCTTACATTATGAAAATGATATATGTTTGCTTGGTAAATTAGTATTTTCTTTTATTTTTTGCAAGATAAAAGAAGAGATTTTCTCACATTTTGCTAGTCATTCCTTGTTGAGTTTACGTAACGTGTCTTGTGACATCATATTTTTGGCGGAAAAGCGCTGGCAACCTGAACAATTTCCTTTCGTCGATTTACCGAATAATCCTACCACTGTATTCCCATCATCGAAACACCAAGTAATGATATCAAGTGTTTTATATATATATATATATATATATATATTTATATATATATATATATATATATATATATATATATATATATATATATATATATATATATATATATATATTTTTATATATATATTTTTATGAATAGAACTTACTTGGCAGTTATATATATTTAGCCAAGTCTCTGACTTTCGGCAGAATTTTTCAAAAAAATCTCTTCAACCGCCTTGTGGTGGTTGCGTGGTTAGGTGGTTAACAACCCTTACCAGGTGGTACTAGGAATCATTCCCGTTTTCTGTTCTTCAGTTCTTCTCTGCCGGCCGGATCGACAACACGTTGGTCCGTCATTAAGAGTTTTTCTTCGCTTTCCCTGTATCTGTACCAGTCTGCTATTTGGGGAAGTACCTGATTTGGGGATTTGGCAATCGTGTTTTTGTTATTTCTTTGCTTTTTTGCTGTTATCATTATGAGTGATAAGTTTCAATTCCGTGTTTGTGCGAATGAGGAATGTAAGGTGAAGTTGCCAAAAATGGCGGTAGACCCTCACACCGTGGGTTTGAGTTGTAGGGGTTTTGAATGTACCCTTAATAACAGATGCGGGGAATGTAAGATATTGAATGAAAAAGATTGGTTGATTATGAAGCGCTGTGTGTAAACTAGAGCTCGATAGAGTTAGGAGAGCTTCTAGGTCTAAATCTAAATCTGTTAGTGGGAGGGAAGACGAGCTTAGTGTTGATTTATCATTTGAGCCTGTAATTAATTCCTCTTTGGAAGTTGATCCTTCCCTTGAGTTAGTAACTCCTGCCCCTTCTACAGGATCCGTATCTGCGGATGACCCTCGGTACGCTAGGATGGCTGCCGAGTTGAAGGCAATTGAAGAGCAACTTGCGGCCTTTAAAGGTAAGAAAAGTGAAAGTGATTTTAGTGCTTGTGAAAGTGCAGTGGAGGTGGCAACTGACCGAACCTGTTATTACCCTAGGTCTAGACCTCTACCAAGCTCCAAGGACCAAGGGAGAAGGTACGTTGACAACCGAAAGGGGGTGAGAGGTACGTACCCTCGGTCAGCCGTCGCCTCAGACAGTCCTGTTGCCGATTCCCAGGCTTCTCTTGACCACCACGGAAAAGGCGTGTCGGATGTGTTAGTTTCTTCTCCGAATCCCTCTCCCAGACGCAAATGGAAGTTTGAAGCTTCAAGACCTACGAAGAGGAGGTGGAACCGTGACGAACTGTCTCGTTCTCACTCTCCCGGTTCTAGTAGCTATGAACCTTGTCCGTCAGAGGACGATTTAGACTCTGTGCCTGTGAAAAGGACGAAGTCTAGGTCCGCAAGTCGGGATAAAGCAGCCGAAGATCCTTCTCCTTCCACAAGTGTTATTCGTCAGCCCTTTTCTTTGGGACCGCAAGACCCAGCAGAAGTTGCTAAGTCTTTTATGTCTATAATGCAGGAACAACTTTTTTCGTTAGTTGAAGCGTTTAGCCGCCCTCACGCCCAGTCCGATAGACGCAAAGACAACTCTTTGCCTATTAAGAAGTTAGCTTCTAAGAGGGAACGGAGTTCCTCTCCTAAGGAAGCCTTGCGCTCTTCTTCGAAGACACGACACCGTTCTGCTTCCTCTACTGCGCGACGCCAGGACGATTCCGTCTCTCGCTCTCGGCGCCAGGACGATTCCATCTCTCGCTCTCGGCGCCAGGACGATACCTCCTCTCTCTCTCTCGGCGCCAGGACGATGACGGCATGCTTACGCAGGACGAAACTTCCTCTCGTCGCCAGGACGATAACGCCTCTCGTTCTCGACGCCAGGACGATAACGCCTCTCGTTCTCGACGCCAGGACGATAACGCCTCTCGTTCTCGACGCCAGGACGATAACGCCTCTCGTTCTCGACGCCAGGACGATAACGCCTCTCGTTCTCGACGCCAGGACGATAACGCCTCTCGTTCTCGACGCCAGGACGATAACGCCTCTCGTTCTCGACGCCAGGACGATAACGCCTCTCGTTCTCTTTGTCAGGACGATACCGCCTCTCGTTCAGGACGATACCGCCTCTCGTTCTCGACGCCAGGACGACTCTGCCTCTCGCTCTCGGCGCCAGGACGATACCAGCCTACTTCAAGACGATACTGCCTCGTTACCAGGACGTTAACAGCTCTCGGCGTAAGGACGCCTCCCCCTCTCACCTTCGGGACTCTTCCTCCTACCGCACCAAGGACTCTTCTAGCGCTCGACGCCAGGACGACACCTACGCTCGGTGACAGGATGCAAGATGTTCTCGGGGTCAAGCTTCTTGCAGCCCTCTTTTGCAGGACGAATCCTTCGATTTGCCATTGTCAGATTCTAAGGAGCCGCCTTCTCATTCGAAGGATGTTGCAGAGGTAGATCAGGATCTCGAGGAGGTCTCTGATGACCAAGATAAACCTTCTGACGCTGCCGGAGATTTCCGCGATCTCCCCAATCCCAATTTAGCAGAAAAAAGGCCAAGAAACAATTGGCCTTCATCAAGTTGAAGCCGTCGATTTCTGCAAAGAAGGCTCTTGCGAAGATTGATGACTGGATGATGGAACGGAGACAAGCAGTTAAGACTTCCTTCTCGTTTCCACCACCTTGTCTTGCTTCGAAGGCTGGCATGTGGTATGAGACTTGGGAACCTCTGGGTCTGGGAGTTCCTGCCTCCTCCAAGGGTGACTTCTCTGGCTTAGTGGATTCGGCTAGAAGGCATGCTCTCAACTCAGCCAAGGTCATGTGGTCTATGTCGGAGCTGGATCACCTCGTCAAAGGCATTTTTAGAGCCTTTGAGGTTTTTAGTTTTCTAGACTAGTCGCTAGGGACTCTGGCCAGGAAAACGGACCAGATGGAAGGAACTCTTGACCTAACCAGTATTATGTCCTGTATGGGCAAGGCCCTCAGAGATGGGCTAATGAGTTGGCTTCGCTGTTTTCAGCAGGAATCCTGAAGAAGAGAGCTCTGCTTTGCTCCTTTACTTCAAGGTCTGTAACCGTTGCGCAGAAGTCTGAGCTTCTTTACGCCCCCCTGTCGCAACATCTTTTTCCTGAGGCCCTTGTGAGAGACATTACACTTTCTCTGGCCCAAAAAGCCACCCAAGACCTGTTATCGCGTTCGGCTCGTAAGCCCTTGGCAGCCTCTCCTTCTACTTCGAAGCGGGAGGATAAGAAATTCCAGCAGCCCTTTCGAGGCAGGACTACTTCAAGACCAGATTTTAGAGGAAGAAGGCAAGAGTCAGGAACAAGATCGAACAGAGGTTCATTCAGAGCTCGCTCCAGAAAATGAAGTACATCTCCTCCAGACAGTAGGTGCAAGACTGTCAGGTTTTTGGCAGTCTTGGAAGAGAAGAGGGGCGGACACCTGGTCCCTCTCAGTCATCAAGGAAGGATACAAGATCGCCTTTCTGAAGAAGCCTCCTCTCGCAGATACTCTGCTGGCTTTAGTAGCCCAGTACACAGATCCGGGGAAACAGAAGGCCCTCCTAGATCTAGTCGAGCAGATGTTGGTCAAGGGAGCGATAGAACCGGTTCGGGATCTATCCTCCCCAGGCTTTTACAATCGCCTGTTTCTAGTGCCCAAGAACTCGGGTGGATAGAAACCCATCGTGGATGTCAGCTCTCTGAACGTCTTCGTGGAGAAGACGAAGTTCTCCATGGAGACGACTCAGTCTGTGCTGGCATCAGTACGTCCAGGGGACTTGATGGTGTGTCTCGATTTGCAGGACTCGTATTTTCACGTCCCCATCCACCCGACTTCAAGAAAGTACCTGAGATTTGTAATTCAGGGCAAGTTCTTCCAATTCAGAGTGTTTTGCTTCGATCTCACCACGGCTCCTCAAGTCTTCACCAGGATAATGGCAAATGTGTCAGGCTGTCTGCATCAAGAGGGGATAAGGATATCCTTTTATCTAGACAGTTGGCTGATTCGTTCACGATCGAAGGAGAAATGTCTGGAGGATTTACGAAAGACTTTTGTGATGGCTCAAGTTCTAGGCCTGGTCTTCAACAGGGAAAAGTCTCAGATCAAGCCGAATCAGACTATTCTCTATTTGGGGATAGTTCTGAATTTGGTTCTTTTTCGGGCTTCTCCCTCACAGGAAAGACAGACCAAGTGTCGAAAAGGTCGAAGTTTCCTGGACAAGAAGAGGTGCTCAGCGAAGGAGTGGATGAATTTGCTGGGAACTCTCTCCTCCCTCGAGCAGTTTCTCACTTGGGAGACTCCATCTAAGGCAGTGTTTCCCAACCTTTTCCAACCCTAGCACCCCCTGTTGTCATGTCTAAGCAGTCCAGCACCCCCTAATTATCTTAATCATTAATATCTTATTACTAGGTAACTAGAATGATAAAGGAATGTGAAGTGTACTGCTTGATCAATTTTATTTTGTTCATTCCTTAAAACTAACACAAAATACCAATATTGTTTATAAAAGAAATAAAAAAAAATTATATAAAATTAAATTGCATGGATTTAAATATGTACAACTGGGTAATCAATCATACTGTACATACATCAATGTGATTTTTGCTGTTGCTTATATGCAACTAGTTTCTCAATTCTAGGCTTTGTGTTGGCCAGAGCCACCCTCATATCATGAAGCAACCCAATTTGAAGTCGGTTCCGGGCAGTTGTTTTGATTTGGAGCATGGTGGAAAAAGCCTTTTCACAGAGGTAGGTAGTTGGAAATGGGATGATCATTTCCAGCGCTGCCTTTGCTAATCCAGGGTATGCTACCAACTGATCAGACCAGAAACCTGACAGCGGTAGTGTGCGAAATTTTGTTTGACAACCCTGGTTCACCTGCAGATCAATAAGCTCCTCCTTTAGGTTATCATCATCATCCATATCTGCCAAGAAGGGCTGCTGTATCCATTCTGGAAATGAATGATCCATGGGAAAGTATTGTGCCATAGTGGTCTCTAGGAGTGAGAGGTGAGCAACAATATTTTCTACAAGCATTGGTTGGATTGTCTTGTCTCCATGTTTTTCATCCAGGATAGGAAAGCTTCCCACATTTCCTCCCTGGATTTGACGCTTCCACAGTGATATTTTCTTCTTGAAGGCTTCTACCTTCTCTGTACAATCAATGTTATTAGCAAACATGCCTTGCATGGACAAGTTGAGATCATTCAGATGACCGAAAATGTCTGCCAGGTAGGAGAGGGAGAGAATGAAAATTTCGTCCTCAAAATTTTCAGCAAAATCACTCTGATACTCTCGGAGAAATATTGCAATCTCATCAGCGAGCTCTGCAATACGTGCCAGCATTTTTCCGCGGGAGAGCCATCGCACTTCAGTGTGGAAGAGAAGCACCTGATGTTCACTTCCCATCTCCTCACAAAATAACTTGAACACACTGTGGTTTAAAGCACGTCCCCGGATGTAATTGACAACTTTAACACAGACGGACAGAACTTCTTTGAAATGAGATGGCAATGTCTTTACCGCCAAAGCATGGCGATGGAGTACACAGTGCTTCGTAATGATATCTGGTACCCTCTCCTTCACTAGAGCAGCAAAGCCAGACTTATTCCCCAGCATGGCTGGGGCACCATCTGTGCAGACTGATCCTACCTTCTCCCACTTGATCTGATGCTTCTGAAAGAATTCGTCCAAGAGTCGGAATACATCTGCTGCTTTAGTCGTTGTCTGCAAAGCCAAACAGAAGAGGAATTCATCTTTAATCTCACCATCTTTGATGTAACGGGTATACACAACCAGTTGACTTAGGTTGGAAACATCAGTTGATTCATCCAACTGCAGACTACTGCGGGTAGGACTTGCTTGAATCTCCTCTACAATTTGGTCCAAAATGTCACAACTCATATCTTCAACTCTTCCTCCAATGACATTATTGGACAAAGGCACATCCTTCATCTTCTTGGCTGCCTCTGTTCCCAAAATTAACTCAACCATCCGAATGGTGCATGGCTTCATCAAATTTTCTGGTGCCGAATGCGAAGCCTTGGCCCTAATGCACTGGTATGCCACTTCATATGAAGCTTGTAGAAGGGGTTTTTGCACTGGCTTGAATCCAAGTTGGGGTAGTGTACCTTTCTTTTCATATCTAGCCCTCTTCGCCTGCAAGGCCTCGAGAGACTGTTCATGTTCTGTGGTTGGATGCTTCAACTGGTGGTCTCGGAGTCTAGCAGGCTTCAAATTTGAGTTGCAAATGATAAAATGGCAAGTCATACACTGTGCCCGGACTGGTCCTCCCTTATCGTCCAGGAATGCAGTGAAACCATATTTGACATATTCATCACTCCATTTGCGTGTGTGCGGCATGGCAGATTCACATAAACCTGCAAATGAATGAAGAGAAGAATTCTAGCAAAAAAGCAACAATGAAACTTTTATAAATGACATTAAGAAATAAAGAAACAGACTCAGATTATCATCAAAACATAATGCTATTAACAGTTAGCCTCTCCACTACTACTGCCCTCCCAACGGTAATCTAATTAAAAAAAAAATTGAGCATAGCTTCCCCATCCTTTCTATAATTATATTGATTTCACTATGGGTGGCGGGTTTGGGAGGGGTATAGTATTAGATGGGGTTGCGGGAGGAGAAATAAGAAGATATGGGAGAAACGAAAGCAGAGTACAAAATATATATTTGACAAGAAGAAAGCAGCAAGTTTCTATAAAAAAAAAATGTTGGAAATAGGGTTTAGGGTTGCCATATGTCCTGATTTTCTCAGACATGTCCTGGATTTAGGTGTCAAAATCATGGTCCGAGGGGAATGTTAAAATTTCTTCAAATGTCCATAATTTCTTATTTAATGATGAAAATATATGTATGTATATATATATATATATATATATATGAAATAATAATAATAAAAATAACAACAAAGACAACAATAACAACAGCAACAACAAATAAAAATGATGTAAATGAATAAATTAATACATTATATATATATATATATATATATATATATATATATATATATATATATATATATATATATATATAGTGTATGTGTATACACTATATATATATATATATGTGTGTCTGTGTGTGTGTGTTTACACAGGATGCATACATACATACATATATATATATATATATATATATATAATATATATATATATATATATATATATATATATATAATATATATATATATATATATATATATATATATATATATAATATATATAATATATATATATATATATAATATATATATATATATATATATATATATATAATTATATATATATAATTATTTACACACACACACAGTATTTATGATGCAGCCACAGACCTAATGAAGAAAGAAGAATGTAACTATATTAAATATAATTATTATAAATCAGCCTTGAGGTCAGTTCATTTTTCTCTCTTTCGAATTATTTTTGCACGCGCACACACACACACACACACACATATAGTGGTAGCTCTTACAAACTGCATTTTTTTACGACTGGAAGGTGGGGGGGGGGGTGTGTTCAAGAGGGAACCGTCCGGTATTTTGACTGTTCAGATATGGCAACCCTAAAAGAGACTGCTTATTGGCCTAAACTAGTGAAAGGAAATCTGATTACTCAATTTTAAGGTATTTTTAGCTAAAGTTGAAACCCTGCATGTGGTGTGTGTGTTCCAAATGTGTGTATACATTGAAAACTTGTAAAGAATAAACGTGTGTGTGTGTGTATACCTACATACTGATGGCTAAATTCTATTATTATTATTATTATTCAATTCTTGCACACTTATACTTCTTTCTTTTGACCAGAAACTATCACGGAAAAGGTTGACAATTAATTTCAGATACAGAATCAACAAAACAACCAGGTAACTGTAATATATCTAATTCAGGAAAAATACTAAGCAAAATGACAACATGCACACTGATTCAAAACATAGCCTACCCAGCGCTACGAAGCCACTCGCCTCTGATACCAGGGTTCCAAGATTTTAGTTTTCTAAAGTATTAAAAAACGTCATCACTTCTTT
>NC_090728.1:67716610-67731496 GCF_036898095.1 Palaemon carinicauda | reverse complement strand
GTTGTCTCTGGGACTGTCGTGATATTGCACAGGCAGTCTCCCAGTTTCACTGTTCAGCGGCAGGTTGAGGTAGATTTGTCTCGGCAGAGCTCTGTTTCACAACAGCTATTAAAAGAGCATACAGCCGATCGTCAGTCTAAGCGTGATGACGTTCGCCAAATGGCGGAGCGAACCGCGAAGCGGCAGGATGGGAGAAGGCGCAAGCGGAGCCTGAGCGGCAGCGTGACAAAGCTCAGAAGTTAATTGATGAAGGCGCTGAGTGCCAGCAGCAGCACCAGGCGTCGGCTTGACAACCCACGCCAGTCGAGTCATGAATGGGCAGAGCGCCAGTGCGAGCATCACGTGAGCACGACTCGCCAGGATGTCGCGGAGCGGCAGCGCGACCATCGCGTCATCACGATGTGCCAGGACGTGGCGGAGCGGCAGCGCCAGCTAGATTCATTCTATTGTAAAATCAATCGTGACAGCAAACGCAAAGCGAGTGGCTGTCAATTGGATATGGAACAACGCAAGCACGCCCATGTCGCCACTGATGCGCCTGCACAGGAAGGTCAACGTTTGGGTCAAAGCACAGCTCCAATCTCTTGATTTGTTAGAAGAAGATCCGGATGAGGTTTTCTCTCACGAGGAACAATTGGAGGATATCTCGGAGGGAGAAGAGGAGAAACCACCTCAACATTCTTTGGACTTCAAAAAGCTAATGCTAGTCTTCTCGGAATTATTTCCAGACAATTTTACACCAGTTGCTCCGCGATCTCCCCCTTCTGAGTTTACCTTATGCAAGGCAGCGAAGACATCCTTTTATACAAAAATGGTGCTTTCCCGCTCTTCTAAGAGAGCATTGAAATTAATGGGAGCATGGATGGATTCAAGAAAAGCTCTGGGCAAGACATGCTTCGCTTTTCCACCTGCCAAGTTAGCTTCTAAGTCGAACGTTCGGTATGAGACTAGGGAGGTCTTGGGTTTGGGAGTTCCGGCGTCTGCGCAGGGAGACATCAAACCTGGTGGACTCTTCCAGTCGCCTGACCATGAGGAAGACTAAAGTTTGGTTGTCAATGTCGGAATTTGACCATCTCTTGAAAGGATTGTTCAGAGCTTTTGAGGTATTTAATTTGCTTGAATGGTCACTGGGAGCCTTAAGCAGAAGAATAACCGAAATGAAGGACACGGACACAAGTAGTCTTATCCAACTTATGTCTTTTATGGACAGGGCAGTCAGGGATGGTTCTAACGAGCTGGCTGCTTTGTTTACTGCAGGGGTTATAAAGAAGAGAGCTACTTTGTGTTCCTTCCTCTCTGCGGGGGTCACTCCATGTCAGAGATCGGAGTTGCTTTTTGCGCCCATGTCTTCCGCAGGATTTAGTTAAGGAAGTGGCTGCAAATTTGACTTAGGCTACTCAGGATTTGGTTACTAAAACAGCCAGTAAGGTTTTGCCTGTGTCCTTCTCTTCTCGTAGAACTAAGGAGGGGACATCATATTCTCATTCTGCTCAGCCCTTTCGAGGCAAACCCGCAGGGAGAAGTAATTTCAAACCGGAGTCAAGGAAATCAAAGAAAAGAGGAGCCAAGCCCAGTCGAGGCAGGGTCTGACTGCTCTCCCCTTCAAGCAGCATTGGGAGCCAGGCTAAACAACTGGCAGGCCTGAGAGAAGAAGGGAGCAGACCCTTGGTCCGTACGTCTTCTAAAGGAAGGATACAGAATTCCGTTTGTATCAAAACCTCCTTTAGCTGCAGATCCTGTGGATCTTTCGGCCAAGTACAAGAGAGAACCGAAGAGGCAAGCCATGCACCTTCAAGTGGCGCTTCTTCTCGAAAAGGGTGCGGGATTTGGAGTCTCCAGGGTTTTACAACCGCTTGCTCCTAGTCCCCAAGAGTTCAGGGGAATGGAGACCGGTTCTGGATGTGAGCGCCCTCAACCGCTATGTCCAGAACAAGAAATTCACCATGGAGACTCAGAAGTTTGTGCTGGCAGCAGTGAGGAAAGGCGACTGGATGGTATTATTGGACCTCCAGGACGCTTATTTCCATGTTCTGATACATCCAAGCTGCAGACGTTATCTAAGGTTCGTATACAGGAAGAATGTCTTCCAGTTTCAAGCCTTATGTTTTGGCCTCTGCACAGCTCCTCTGTTTTTCACAAAACTAATTATGAATATGGCGAGCATGCTGTACTCGAGGCATCAGAGCCTCCCTGTACTTGGAAGATTGTTTGATAAGAGCTCCCTCGGTCGATCGCTGCTTGAAGGACCTTCAGTTGACCCTGGATTTGACAAAAGAATTGGGACTTCTAGTGAGTTCAAAGAAGTCACAGCTGACTCCATCCCAGAAGATCCTTTATTTGGGGATGGAAATTCAGAGTCAGGATTTTCAGGCTTTTCCTTCGCCTGCAAGAGTTCAGTCAGCACTTCTAAGTCTGGAGGCCTTTATGGAGAAGAAATTCACTACGGTAAGAGAATGGATGAGTTCTGGGAACCCTCTCGTCGCTAGAGAAGTTTGTATCTCTGGGGAGACTGCACCTTCAATTCCACCTCAATGCTCATTGGAAGAGGGGAGACAGTCTCGATAAGGAGAGTATTCCCGTTACGAGTACGATCAGAGCACATCTTCGATGGTGGAACAATGCTCACAAACTCAGCGAGGGCCTCTCGTTGGAGCAGAGGAACCCAGACCTCTTGTTGTTTGCAGACTCCTCAAATTCGGGGTGGGGAGCAACATTGGGAAAAAGAGAGATCTCAGGGCTTTGGACAAAGGAACAGAGGGCTCTTCATATCAATCAGAAGGAGCTCTTAGCGGTGCACATAGCCCTCAAAGGATTCGAGGATCTGGTCCTAGACAAGGTGGTTCAGGTCAATGCAGATAGCACCACAGCCCTAGCGTACAAAGCGAAGCATGGGGGGACCCACTCGAAGTCTCTGTACGAGTTAGCGAGATCTCTACTCCTTTGGGCAAAGGAAAGGAGGATTTTTTTATTGACTCTATTCATTCAAGGAGCCAAGAATGTGAATGCGGACAGGCTCAGTAGGAGGGATCAAGTTCTGTCCACAGAATGGATGCTGCATCTGGATGTTTGCAAGAAGCTGTGGTGATTATGGGGTCGCCCTCTCATAGATCTCTTTGCAACCTCCAAAACAAAAGAGACTGGGAACGTATTGCTCTCCAGTTCCGGATCTCGAGGCAGCTCACATAGACGCATTCCTGTTGGATTGGACACACATGGATGATTATGCGTTTCCACCCTTAAGATCTTATACAAAGTGTTGCAAAAGTTTGTATCTCACAAGGGGACCAGGATGACCCTAATTGTTCCTTTCTGGCCGTCGAGGGTCTGGTTCACGGAGGTACTGGATTGGATAGTGGACGTGCCGAGAAGCTTTCTGTTAAGAGCAGATCTTCTCAGACAGCCCCATTTGGCAAGAAATTACCAAAATCTCCAAGCTCTACGTCTGACTGCTTTCAGACTATTGAAAGACTCACAAGATCTAGAGGTTTTTCGTAGGAGGCAGCCAAGGCTATTGCAAGAGCAAGGAGAACCTCTACCATTAGGGTGTATCAGTCCAAATGGGAGGTATTCAGAGAATGGTGTAGGGCTAACTCGGTTTCTTCGTCCAATACCTCTCTAACACAGATTGCTGACTTCTTTTTAGATCTGAGGAATAAGCGTGACTTCTCTGTCCCGACGATTAAAGGATACAGAAGTATGCTGGCAACTGTTTTCAGACATAGGAATCTTGATCTCCAACAATAAAGATTTGCAAGACCTACTTAGGTCTTTTGAAATATCTAAGAGATGTCATCAGGTATCACCTCCCTGGAACTTGGATGTAGTACTTAGATTCTGTATGAGTGACAGGTTCGAACCTCTGCACTCGGCTACTTTCAAAGATATGACTTTGAAGGAGCTTTTCTTTGTGAGCTTGGCAACGGCTAAAAGAGTCAGTGAGCTCCATGCTTTCAGCAAGAACATTTTATTCAGAAACGGAAGAGCAATATGTTCCTTGCAGCAGGGTTTTCTGGCTAAGAATGAACTCCCTTCTCGGCCATGGCCCAAGTTTTTTGAAATTACTAATCTCTATGACATAGTGGGCGATGAGATAAAAAAAGTGCTCTGTCCTGTTAGAGCTTTAAGGATATATTTGGACAGAACAAAGAGCTTAAGAGGCAACTCGGAGGCGCTCTGGTGTGCAGTCAAGAAACCCTCGCAGCCTATGTCGAAGAATGCTCTATCCTTTTTTATAAGGCTTTTAATTAGCGAAGCTCATTCAGAGTGTGATGAGGCGGATCTTAGACTGCTCAAGGTGAAGGCTCATGAAGTAAGAGCAGTGGCTACTTCAATAGCTTTTAAACAGAATCGTTCTCGGCAAAGCATAATGGATGTGACTTTTTGGAGAAGTAAGTCTGTATTTGCATCCCATTACTTAAAACATGTTCAGACTCTTTATGAGGACCGCTACACTTTGTGTCCATTCGTTGCTGCGAATGCAGTAGTAGGTGAATGATCTACTACTACGTTCCCCTAATTCTTAGTACCCTTTTCTTTCTCTTGGAACTTTGTTGTTTTATGGTTGTATGTGGAGATTGGTCGACAGTCTTCCGCAATCTATTGATTTGGTCAGGTGGTCATGTTGTTCCTTGAGAGCGCCCGGAACAAGGGTGTTAGTTGAGTTCCTGTCATGTTATAGGTTATGGCACCATTTGACAGCTCCTAGAGATCTTCAGCCCCCTGGGTGGACCGCTGGATCTTCTAAGGATAGCAGAGAGAATGAGGCAGAGAACCATCGCAGTCTGCTTCCTTATCAGGTACGAACCTCTTATGTTAGTTATGTGTACTGTAACTATTAAGTGAATTTCCAATCAAATTGCTGTCTCTGACCCGCCACCAAGGGTGTCAATCAGCCATTCTTATATAACCGGCGGGTAAGTTTTATGTTTAAAAATGATATTTTCATAATAAAATAAATTTCTGAACATACCCGCTAGTTATATAAGAGACCAAGTGGCAAGGAAAATCTGAATAAGTGGGAGTAGTTCTACCTGTAGTCCACCAGGGCGCTAGTGTACACCTGGCATACCTGCGTTAGCCGCGAGTTTTGAATAGTTCTGCTGGAGCGTCAGGGACTTTAGCCATTCTTATATAACCAGCGGGTAAGTATGTTCAAAAATTTATTTTATTATGAAAATAAAATTTCTTTGAGTTTTGCTCCGCTTATACCCCTCTAACATAGTGTTAATAATTTTTTCCCTGAAATTTTTCTGTTCCAACTTAGCAGAGGGATTCTAAATGTTGTAGCATATGTTTAAGTCTACTAATGCTGCTTCAATGATAAAATGCCAAATTGGTTGGTACCATTTCTGACTTTTGTAAGCATATGTTGAGCATAGCTGATCAAACTTATCAACTTCCCTCATATACTTATTGTATTCCACATGAACACATGGTTTGTCTATTTCTGTCACTTTTTTTTTATGAAATTCACTTATATGTACCTACTGTTTCTTTTATTTAAAGATACTTGTCGAGAAGTAGAGGCCATATCACACATGTAAAAGAAAAGAAAAAAATAATTCTTCAACCCAGAGTTAGAGGGAAAAATTAAAAGGACAAAGTCAGCTGACTGATAAAAGCAGAGCAATATCGAATGTTTTGCTAATAGTATAGTAATACCATAATTTACAACTATATATGAAATTTATGATGCTGTGAAACAAGCATTTATTAACAAATTATGTCTTTATTAACAACTTGTATCACTAAATTATGCTGTTAAAAAATGAAGGGACAAATAGGCAACTAACAGACTGAAGGTCAGCTGACGAATGTAAACAAAGCATCATATTTAGGACACGAAACTTCTTTTCTCGTGAATGTGTTTATTTGACTATTATTCATTTAATTGTGTAAATTTATATATTGATGTCTGAAAACACCATTATGTCACATTTTGAACATCCAATACTATGAAATACGTTATTTGTGTAGTAGTCATGGCAACTGTTTAGCTCTAATGTAAACAAACTTTTACTTACAGTAAACGAACTTTGGAAAGCATGATATTACAATAACTTTATGAATATTTATTTATATTGAAAAAAACATGCATACTGTATATATAAAAATTGCAAGTTGACACAATGTAAAAATAACAAAGAAAATACCAAAATCATCGAGTGAATGGGAGAAGAATGACGAGAGCTTCAGAGAGTGGGTAGTTCATAAAATTGGCAACAGATAGCAGCATGTAGAAGCCAGATAAATAGTCAATAAAAGGCGCTAAGCTTAAAATTTCTTACACGGTGTGAAGTAAAGTCGTTCTCTGCAGTGAAAGGGTTAAGAGGCTCGGAAGGTAATTTTATAACGAATGATTAGGAAAAAGCCGAACTGTTGAATGCTTATTTCACAACTGTATTCACTAGGGAAAAATTGACGACCCTTCCCTAACCAGCCATCAGATATGAAGGCCACAACCATTAGATAGAATCACCTTTACAATGGAGGAAGTAAAAAAGAAAATAAAAGGACTCTGTAACTCTTAAGGCACCAGGTCTAGATGATATTCATCCAAGAGAGATTATAGAACTAGAAGAAGAGATAACCTCACACTTACAAAATGATCGAAAGACAGTCAACAAAAGAAAGGCATTACAAGAATGGAAACTAGGCAATATTCCTCCAATCTACAAGAAGGGACAAAAAAAAAAAAAAAAAAACCTGGCAACTACAGACCTGTCTAGATTTTATTGCATTGCAAAATTTTTGCATCGATTATAGTAGATTCAAAAGTAGAACATATAGAGAAAAACAATCTTCCGATAGACAGCCTACATGAGATCATAGTGACAAATCTTTTGGAGTTTTTCCACATCTTTAGCATTATTGTTATTAATACTAGCCAAGCTACAACCCTATTTGGAAAAGCAAAATGCTATAAGCCCAAGGACTCGAGTAGGGAAAAATGATAAAATGAGGGCAATAGACATCATATACCTAGACTTTCGAAAGGCTATTGGTAAAGTTCCTCATAAAAAATTAATGGTCAAAATTAGAAAACTAGGCATCATTGACAGGCCAGTGGAATGGATCGGAGATCGGTTAACAAATAGAAAACAGAGTTGTAGTCAATGGAGAAGCTTCAGAGTAGGCACCTGTTACAGGCACGAGTACCTCAAGGATCTGTCCTAGCCCATTGCTATTTTTTATCTACATTAACGACAGAGATTTAGGATTAACTAGTAGTATAGTCAAATTTTCCGACAATACTAAACTAGGCATAAATGCTGTGAACTCGGAAGATGTAGAAGCCCTAAGAGAGGATCTAATGAAGCTAGGAGAATGGTCCAGAAATTGGCAAATGCCTTTCAACTGTGGGAAATGTAAAGTCATTCACATGTGTTATAGTAACCCACAATCAGATTACTCACTACTGGGTAATGAAATAGAAAGTGTGGACCAGGATGAAGATCTCTGTATTATTATGAGCAAAGATTTAAAGTTCAACAAACTGTGCATAAAAGCTCAAGAGAAAACACAAAAACTAATAGGTTACATAGAGACAATTCCAGTACAGAAACAAAGACACTGCACTACATCTGTACACATCACTAGTAAGACCCCATCTAGAATACGAAGTCCAATTCTGGGCTCCAAGTATTCAGAAGGATATAGATAGAATGGAAGCAGTACAAGCTACGGCCACCAAATTAGTTCCATCACTAAGGTAATTTGGGTAAAGACGGAGGATGGAACGTTTGAACTTATTGAACTCGATAACTAAGGGGACAGTTAATAGAGGCATTCAAAATTCTTGAGGGAATGACAAATGTAGATTACAAGTATCTATTCAAGCTTAGCACAAGTCAGTCCAGAGGTAACGGATACAAACTGGAATTGAAAAGATACACCACCACTCAATGTGGCAATTTCTTTACATACAAAATAGCAAATACGGAGTAGACTTTCAGCGGATGTAGTTAACAGTAACATGGTAATCGAGTTCAAGAATAAGTTAGACAAGATCATAAGAACACTCAAAATGCTTAAACTAAATCGCTCTACCAAAGAGCAAATGGAGTTTCCACAGATAGACTAAAAAGTCTTTTAGACTTTCCAAAATCCTTGTAACTAACACACACACACACACACACACACACATCTCTCTCTCTCTCTCTCTCTCTCTCTCTCTCTCTCTCTCTCTCTCTCTCTCTCTCTCTCTCTCTCTCTCTTTTTTTTTCCAAAATATTTGAAGATTGAAGAAACTTTTGACCAACAGTTTTTTATTCCTACAGAAACAGATATCTTCTCTAGTAGCTGAGTATTTCGATCATGGCGACACCCATGAAACCTACCTATCCTTAGTAGAATTGGGTGTCTCCATGAGAGCCCACTTGGTTTTGGTGACTGCAGTTGAGTTGGCAATGGACCATAAACCTTCACATAGAGAGATGACAAGTGTCCTTCTCGCTGATCTCTATGGTCATCTGCTCTACGAGACCGACTATGCCAAAGGTAGGCTTAACTTTAATTCTTGAGCAAGACTACATTAGGTGCATGTTTTCAATTTTTTATAACATGAAAATAGTTTGGTACCAATAGCTATTGTTAACAGAGGTTATTAATTATTGTTTGTACAGTAATGTTGGATGCGATATTTAAGTAGATTAAGTAGAAAAAATTTTTATGCGGGGAATGATATTTATGGGTTCAAAGTTGGGCGGAATTCACATTTTTTATTGTAAATTAACTTTAGATGCTGAATTATAATCATTGTTATGGGAAATCTGAAGTACTGTATGTGGAATTAGTTTTACAACCTTTCACTAAGGAAAAGTCACGGCTGAAGTCTTCACACTGCAAAATGTTTTGACAAGTCAATGGGAAACAGTTGCATTTATTTAATCTCAAAGTATATACTGTAATGTAAAAGTGAATTATCCTCTACTTAAAGGGTAGCTGTAACTCATTGCTTGCTTTTATTCATGTTAAGAATAGCGCTCTCTCTCTCTCTCTCTCTCTCTCTCTCTCTCTCTCTCTCTCTCTCTCTCTCTCTCTCTCTCTCTCTCTCTGTATGGGGGGGGGGGGGGGCAATTTCTTTACATTCAAAATAGCAAATACTTGGACTAGTTCTTCAGCAGATGTAGTAAACCGTAACACAGTAAACGTGTTCAAGAATAAGTTAGACGAGATCATAAGAACTCTAAATGCTTGAATTAAATCGCTCTACCAAAGAGCAAATGGATTCTCTGTGGATGGACTAAAAAGTCTTTTTGAGACATCCAGAATCCTTGACACACACACACACAACCAAGAACAAAGAGGAAATTTGGCTGAAAACATGGATAATGAAGATAAAAGTAAAACTAAAACATTAGTAAAACAGGGAAACTAATATAGCAGCAGAGGAAGAGAAAAAAGATAGAAAATGTCTTAGAGTGGCACAGTTCAATGGTCAGTCAGGTAGAAACAAGATGGAAAACTTCAGGGCAATGATAGCTAGTGAGGAACTAGATGTTTTAGGCATTACCGAGACCTAGATTCAAGAAAACCAAAAGATTTTATCAGAGAATACAAAATCCTAGGCTCCAAGCTTTTCAAGAAGGATCACATAATGATAAAGGGTGGAGGGGTAATGCTGTGTTAAAAGTCCATTAAACCCCATAAAAATTAAGTCAGATACTGAATATAAAGTGACAGTTGCAAATATTAACACCATATGAAAAAACATGTCCATACTAGTAATATACAGACCACTACATCAAAGACAAGAATAGGAGGAAGAGCTCTATAGACAACTTGGACAAGAAGATAACAATAAGTTAGCTGTCCTAACTTGAGACTTCAATGCAGCAGCAAACTGGGACACTATGAATTTCACATCAAACACAGAGGCACATAGGCTAATGGACTTTGTCAACAGTGAATTCCTACATTAGTGGGTTTATAAACAAACTAGGGGAAAAACATATTAGATATTGTGTTAACAACAGAAGAAAATTTAGTTTGATCACCAAACTAACAAACCGTATGTTATTTATCATGGATACTTTTTCGGTAAAGTTGGAAGGTACCCAATTAGACTTTTTGGTGCGAGGTGGCAACCCTACCCTGACATTAGGTAGGAGGAAGTTCGAGGTACCAACCACTTTTATATATACTTACGGAATGGTGAACCAGTCACTTTTTCTCTTTGGCGTCTAAAGAGTGGTTGTCTGCTCTGTTTCTTCCTCAAGGTTGCCATAGACATTGACAAACATTGTTGCTCCTGCTCATTTTACGCCGACTTTCTCTTTTTCGGTGTAATTGGGCTTCATTAACGCTCTCATGCAAACATGCCCTGGTTGCGAGGCTCGCCCTTGCAGGCTTTATGTCGTCAGTGGATTTGTGAAGTGGTGTGCCTCCTAGTAGTAGTAGTAGTTTGGGTGACGCAAGAAGGCAGCAGCTAGGCGTGGTCGCTCTGACTCCGAGTCTAACATCTTCGGGGAAGCGATTCCAAGTTTTCTCTTCTTTGAGCTCTCCTACACCTCTGTAAAGCTCTTCCTCAACTGTCTTCCTCCGGGAAACGACTCCTGGGCGATTTCATGAACTTGGGGTTATTGTTCCTTTCCCTAGAGAAACAACTCCTTCTGTAGCTTAGATGCCCTTCCATGTTTCAGATGTTTAGCTGGCTTGGCCATCCTTGGGGATTTCTTCTTCCCCCTCAAAGGAAACCCTTCTGCATCTCCTCCGAGGGGCTGATAGGGATTCTTTGCCTTTTGCCAACTTGGCCTGGGCTTTTGCAAGGTTCTTCTTTCGCCCTCCGGGCTCCCTCCTACTGACGACGAGCCTTCTCGTTATCCTCTGGCATCGCCATCTCCTTATTTACAGACCTTTGTTACATCCCTTAGGAATGTTACCAGTCCACAGGCTAAACTCCTTCCTACTGCTGTTGCAGACGGTCTCCAGGTGGACAGCGCTTCATATGATCATTGATCGCAGGGACGAGACTCATAACCTCGTCTTCCTGGTCGGTTAGTATGTCGTTTGCGACAATCCAATGATGAGATCAGAATTTCTTCTGATTAACGATAGCAGGGACGAGACTCGTCAACTCGTCTTCCTGGTCGGTCACCCTTGGAATGTCGTTAGCAACAATACAATGGTGAGATCAGATTTTTTTTCTCTTCAATGATCGCAGGGAGGAGAATCATCAACTTGTCTTCTGGGATGTCATTAGCAATAATCCAATGATGAGATCAGAATTTCTTCTGATCAACAATATCAGGGACAAGACTCGTCATCTCATCTTTCCGGTTGGTTAGTGTGTCATTGGCGACAATCCAATGATTTCAGATTTTTTTCTTCAACTATCACAGGGATGAGACTAGTCATCTCATCTTCCTGGTCGGTTAGTATGTCATTTGTGACAATCTAGTGATGAGATCAGAATTTCTTCTGATCAACGATAGCAGGGACGAGACTCGTCAACTCCTCTTCCTGGTCTGTCAACCTTTGGGATGTCGTTCGCAATAATCCAATGATGAGATCAGAATTTCTTCTGATCTACGATCACAGGGATGACTCAGCAACTCGTCTTCCTGGTTGGTCACCTTCGGAATGTCGTTCGCGACAATCCTATGATGAAATAAGAGATCTAAGGTTATCATGATCTCGGCCCTCTTTTTCACGAAAGCATTCTAACTCTGGAGCTTCATGCTCATGAGATCAGATGTTATCACGGTCTCAGCGTTCTTCTTTCTGAAGACATTCAATAGGAGTTCAAGATTACGAGCTATACGCTTATGATCACGAGATGAACGATCTCAGTCATGATCTGGACGTTCTAGTTCACGTCTAGACATTCATGTTCATAAGGACGGTGTTCACGATCACTCTAGTTCACGTCTAGACATTCACGTACAAAAGGACGGCGTTCACGATTGCCTGACGCTCGTGTTCACGATCACCAGACGCTCGTGTTCACAATTGCCTGACACGAGATAGACGTTCACGTCACGTTCGTGAAAGTGGCGTTCTTGATCGCCCAATTCACGTTCATGAACTAGATGCTCACGATCACGAACGGAACGCTCACGTTCGCGAACAGGACTTTCTCTAGACGTTCACGAGTTAAACATTGACGATCACGACCAGGATATTCATGATCACGAACGGGACGCCTATGTTCGCGAGCAGGACATTCTAAGCATTCTTCCCAACAACCCTTGTGGGTCACCAGTGCTCCGATTTGGCAGATCTTGGATTTACCTGAAATGATTCGTCGGTTGCCAATCGCCGTTTTCAACGGCTAAATGATCTCCAAATTCTTATCAATGTAAGCGCAGCAGAGAAAACTCCCAAAAGCCATAGGATCTCCTGGGGTGCATGCGCTCTCTCCTAGCCAAACCTTAAGGTTATTGCCGCAAGCATAGTTTCTACCGATTGTTGGAGTTAACTGCAAGCTGTCATTGTGCCCCTGGGCACAACGAGTTCTCGTTTAACAACGATAGGTTTCGGAGAATTTATTATTTATTTTACTTCTATAGGGCTATTGTCTCAAGCCTTTAATCCCAACGAGCAGTGTTAGCTTATGTTTACGAACGATAGCAACAAACTTTGTCAACTTTCTTTAAGTTTACAAATATTATAAACCCTGCCCACAAGGGGGGGCCAGACAACTTTGTCCATGTTTGAACGTTAGCAAGCCCACTCACAGGAACGGTAGGCAAACTTATGATGGAATGATCGCTATAACAACTCTACGTTTTGTTTGTGGGCGTATACTCTCACATATTTAAAATGCTACAGATAGTCGATGATCAAAAAATTAGTTGGGAAATAATGTTGCGATTCGTTGCACATACATTATTTCTTTAATCGGGCCCTAATTCGTTTTCAAACGCTTATCAGGAGGCGCAAAGACTACGCACGCTCTACCGCAGAGGGTATGTACATTTGTGTGCAAGCGATCTTTCTGTCTACAAGGGCTATAAACCATCTTACAATTAGAACTCTATTCTAATTAGTTTTATTGGCTATATCCCTTACGAGAAACCAGGTTGTACATTACTTGTTTAAAACCAGGTTATACATTACTTGTTTAAAACTAGGTTATACATTACTCGTCTACCTTCTCGTTACCAGACATACTGCATATGCGATCTGCCGTCATAGACACTTCCCTTTCTTTCCGATCGATGGTCTTAATTTTGTTTGAATTACTTGGACTAAAAACATTTCATATTTGAATCCGTTTCCTAGAAGGGAACATTCAAAACTTGCCAGTGTTTATTTACCGATCGGAGATGAAGAAATACAAACACTTTTTGTCTTTTATAAGAAAGGAAATCTCTTACATATGTCTCCAAGCAAGTTCCGACAAGACTGTAATTCGGAATACGCCTATACGTTCGTTCCGCGCCCCGGTCTGTGTTACTGGTCTGTGGATAGACTTTTGCATATGTTGTCTGTCCAATAATAGAATAAAGATACGTCTCAATCTTATCTGTTGGGAGTAGTTTGGTGCATTCGGTAATTACCGACCGGTCTCTGGCCTGAAAGCAATCTCTAGGGAGATTCGCTGTAATAACACAAGCAGTACCTGGTTTACCAATTTTTATCACTCTTACTCGGCCAACCTCCACTAGGTTGGTAGCATTTGGTTGGAGGGAGGACAGGATACTCCTTCCCTTCATAGCAAAGTGTGCAATCAGTAGTATGTCTTTAACATTAACACAAGATGTTCTCTTACTACACAATCTCTCGACTCCTATGGACGAACCGAGGAGCATTGACTTTCACTTGAGAACCAGGGCCACTTGTTCCACTCAAGGGAAATTGCTAGTGCTCAAGGAGGGGAACAACAATCACAATCCCGGGGTATTGTTGACCACCTTACAGGGCAAGAGTACACGTTTCGCCAACCCGACCGATCACAAGACGCTCACGATCGTGAGGCATTGCTCTTCCTTACACGAAGTCTATTGCTCTTTGATTGCCAGATTGCCGATCTCCTATCGACAGCTCTCTGATCACAGATTGTCACCTCACCGTCTTCGATCGTCAGCTCTACGATCCCTGATCACTGATCTTTGATCTCTGAGCACCTCCCTTCAACTCTGAACGCCGATCGACGAGAACCTTTGCAATGAGGTCAACCTTCTCGTCCCCCCAACTCTGAAACTGATGATCTTTTTTAATACATCAAAGGAATCAATGATTCCAATAGCTCTGCTATAGCATCAGACAGAATGGTTCCCGGATATTCTGCAGCTTCCGAGGGAATTTCCTCCATGACATATACTCAAACAGCCACGCGATGACAACTTTCACAAAGCTGTAGCTTCGCTTCGACTTCACGCCTTGGAACTGTCCAACAACTCCTCTCTCACACAGAAAGGATGTCTAGACACAACACACTTTTCAGCGTCGGTCTTCCAGTCGAAAGTTGTGGAGATACTGCCTTGTCGGAACTCTCTCTACTCATATGAGTTACGAGGACTTGTCTCTAGGAAGGGCTTAGCATTATTTCGCCCTAAGGGTACAGCACGTTTCGCCAAACCTTGAGGGTCAAAAGGAGCTCATCAGGATCTCATTCCTGACTTGGACCCACTGAGTCATATCTAATCATAGAGTCTTCCTACTGAATCAGAGCATTCAACAACCTAATATATAATGATGACCCTCATAGCTCCACTTTATCACGCAGAATGTTTCCTGGACCTTCTGCATCTTCTAATAGATCGCCCGAGAGTTACCCCCACGGCCCATTCTACTCCAGCAACCACATATGAACATCTTTCACAGGACGCTTCCGTCTCTACAGCTTCATGCCTGGAGTCTATCCAGTATCTCTTCTCTGAGAAGGTTTTCACAACAGGCTGGTCACATAAAGTCAACTCCCTGTTAACATAAGGGTTA
>NC_090728.1:67701610-67709110 GCF_036898095.1 Palaemon carinicauda | reverse complement strand
TCAGGCGGCGTCATAAATAAAAACATTATATAAATGGCATTCACTTCATTTATTTGGAAGTTCTAAGAAAAATTAAGTAGAACATTGGTAATTACAAAATCAACATATAACCAATACTTGGTAAGATTGCTGTCAATTCAAAAACTAACCTATACACAGATGTATAAATGCGTCTGTTTCTTCGTTATGATCAGAGAAAAACGTAAACAAAACATTGGTTGTCGTTTTTTATCGTGCTTTTTGGTGTGTTTAGGAAACGCATTATATAAAATCGCCTTTATTTTGATAATTCTGGATTTTCAATGACACAACAAAAGCTAGTCTATAGAGTGATGGTTTTGCTATTCACCAGTTGTCTTATACAATAGATGTGACAAACATTAAAATTTGTCTGTATTTTGGGTCGTGTTATAACGGGAAATATACGGTGTTTACACCCATCCTGGTTATAATTTTAACCTTTTTTCAAGTTGTTAGAATTTTAAAGTATATTAAATGTTTGATTTGTTTACAAGAACAATTTGATATTATAATGAAATATAGTATAGTACATAGAAAGTATTGGAAATGGGTGGTAAACACGTTTGAATAGGCAAGTTGCTGGTTGCCATGGCCTTAATGGAATTATTTCTGTTCGTTGTGTGTTTTGAAATATGCGATTTTCCATTGATACGAGGTCATTGATCGACCAAATTCTCGCATAATTCGGGACCCTACTGTATTTATAGGTATTATCTCTAAGCATGTATGCTTGTATCTCTAAGCAAAGCTGGAAGACTAGCCATTAAAACTTTTCAATGCGAGGTGGCAACGACTAGCCATTAAAACTTCTCAATGTGAGGTGGCAACTACCCAACCCACTAGTTAACTAGGAGGTGGGGGTTGCCAGCTACCCCTCAATCTCACACCAGGGTGTCTTAGCTACTTTTTCTTTTGGCTTTGAGGAGACTGCACTTGTCTGCTCTCTGCTCCCTGCTCCCTCAAAAGACTTTTAGTCATTGACCGTATTCTGATTCTTCGTTCTCTCAGGTGTGTGTGTGTGTATGTATGTATGTAGCTACTTCTTGCCGGATTTGTACAGGGCCTGAAGGGCGTGTTTACTGGACCTTCATTTCCTCTGTTGAGACTGACCCCCTTTCATTGTGTTCGGCCTGCAGAGGTCCCCGCTGTGACCAGGTAACACTTGCGAGGAGTGTAGTTAGTGGTCTGCTTTCCAGTGGGAAAGATTTGGATGTCGACGCAAGGAGTCCATATTCAGGGTCTTCCTCAAGTGTGAAAAAACCTCTTGACATCTTCCTTGACCCCTGGGTCTTTTCCTGAAGGTCGTGCTCGCTCGGTCTTTTCCAATGTTCTGTCAGGTATGAACGTAGACTAGCCAACTCCAGGACAACGTTGGGATTCAGGGATGATGCTTCTACCCCCAGAGAAGCTACTTTGCCCCTGCCCTCACAGGAATTCTGCTCTTTCGAATGTTTTACTAGTTTGGCCGTCACTGGAGGTTACAGGGTCACCTTCAAAGTACATCTTGGTAGAACTTATGCAGCAAAGGGCCCATAGAAGACCTCTGGCTTCCTCTGAAGTAGAAGTCCTTTCACCTGCCGGGGCTGTGATCGACACTTGTTTTCTACGATGCCTAATTCTTGCTTTCTGCGCCGGCTAGTCCTGTGTGCCGACAAACCAGCTTGCCTGCTCACCACCCCAAGGCCAACCTTTTACTGATAGAGTGCTCACCAACTCAGGACCGTAGTCCCCTCGCTCGTCCAGATGATCACCCTCGCCCTCCGTCGGGAAACACCGCTTCAGGGCCAGAGATTGATGATCATCTCGCCATTCACCTGCTCGTGAAGCCACTCTTCGGATCGCTGATCTCCAGCTCACGGTTGTTACTTGCCTGCTCGCCGTTCACCAGCTTCTGGACGCTCTGCAACTGCCTGCTGATCCCCAGCATGTGATTACTCGTCACCTCGTGATCGCTGCTCTCCAGCGTGGTGCTTGCCGTCTTGCTAGCTCGCCCTTCACCTTTTAGATGGTCTCCTGCCAGACACTCGCCAGCTCGCTACGTGCCATCTCCCTGCTCGCCAGCGTGCCTCTCTCCTGTTTGCCATTCGCTTTCATGTCAATCTCCAGCGCACCGAATGCCAGTGCACCGCCCACCTACGCATCTCTCCCATGCATCTCTCTCCCATACGTCTCGCCAACGTGTCGCTTGCCAACCCGTCCCATCCCAAAGCGTCCCTCGCCAACGCGTCCCTTCCCAATGCGTCCCTTGCCAAGGCTTCGCTAGTCAATTCGTCACTCACCAGCGCATCGCTCGCCTGCTCGT
Source organism: Palaemon carinicauda (assembly GCF_036898095.1). Lineage (NCBI taxonomy): Eukaryota > Metazoa > Arthropoda > Malacostraca > Decapoda > Palaemonidae > Palaemon > Palaemon carinicauda. The sequence continues at coordinate 67,706,787 of NC_090728.1, read as the reverse complement.
TGGACTCGTTCCCACGGGTCTCCTAGACATGATTACCATTATTCAGCACGCTCACCATCACCTGTGCATGATCTTGATGTTCCCATGTATGAATGGGTGACATTTGCACTTGATAGACTCGCTCCCACAAGCATTCACCATTCTACACCTCGACAGGCCAGGGACGAGACTCCCAGACTATTAGCAGAAGTTCTGGCGCAGCCTACACCTCGCCAGCAAGAGGCAAATATCATATTCCTTTCCTTTTGAGGTTAAGGAACCTCCAAATAGGTTTGCAGGTCTCCATCATTCCAGACCGGCTCCGGAAGATCACGCAAGAGGATTTTCAGATGCCTTTCCGAATTGACCAAGATAAGCGGCCCGCATCTCCTCGGCTCCAGGTACTGAGAGAGAGGTTTCCCCAAACAAGGGGTTGCCACCCGGAGGCCTCTCCAAGGACACTCCGGACCAGTTGATGGTGGGGAAACCACCATTGTGGCTAGACACCTTGGTCAAGATGGTCATGCTGGCTGTTGCAAAAGTTTGTTCCTCCAGCACAGCCTACCAGGCAGAAGAAAGCAGTAACTTTAATGCTAGGATCCTTTTGGAAAAGTCTGTATCCTAGGAGGAGATCTGGCCCTTTCAGGGCCTCGGACCCCCTGTTTTTTCTGTCTGGGGGAAGCCAACTCCCCTCCCGCTGACCTCTACCATCCTCGTTCAAGCCGAGGCTTTGGATCCCCTTGAGAGATCACCCTCGTGCCCAAGTTCCTGTCTTATTGATTTACTAACATTTCTAGAGGCCGTGTAATAGGGTTTTTTTTTAAATAACTCCTAAAATAACTGATGGATTTCCATGATATCAAAGCAGGGAGCGCTTCATACAATGGCCTAATTTTGGGAAATACTGTGCATTGCCAATTATGTTTCATTAACTTTTTTACTTAAGAAAATGAGGCTAAAGCCAGTCTTAGCCACCCACACATTCGCAAAAGTGATGACGTCCCTCAGTGACGTTGTTATAACGTTTCTTCCCCTGTACCTCCCATCCCCCGAATTGTTAAACACCTGTTTAACTCCATAGATAATTGTCATATGACCTACCCCAAGCAATACGAAATTCTTTGTCTGTAAAATTTCAGCATACCTGGTAATGTGATTCGTGACTTTAGACTTTACCTAAACACAAGACCAACCTTTTATATCTTACCCACTCACTTACATTGAAGATCAAGAATGAGACTTATGACAGTAGACGAAAGAAGCCATGCTAACCCTACACTTCGCACTTAGAGCGAGTGTTGGTAAAGGAATAGAAATGTAGTTTTCTTTAGGTTAAGCCGTAGGACTCATTCTTCCATGCAACACAGGTTACTCGATACATCAATTGCCAGGAAGAAAACGACAGAGAGCATTGTTTGATATAATTTATCATATCAATTTCACCAGAGAGAGTAGCTTAAATTTCTTAGAAGGTATACTTCTAAAAGATGTTTCATATAAGAGCATTGACATCGGCCATTTGATAAATTTTGAAATCATATATATATATATATACATATATATATATATATATATATATATATATATAATATATATATATATATATATATATATATATATATGTATATATGTATATATGTATATATATGTATATGTATATATATATATATATATATATATATATATATATATATATATATATGTATATATATATGTATATATATATATATATATATATATATATATGTATATATATGTATATATGTATATATATATATATATGTATGTATATATATATATGTATATATATATGTATATATATGTATATGTATATATATATGCATATATATATGTATATATATATATATATATATATATATATATATATATATATGTATATGTGTATATATATATATATATGTATATGTGTATATATATATATATGTATATGTGTATATATATATATATGTATATGTATATGTGTGTGTGTGTGTATATGTATATATGTGTGTGTGTGTGTGTGTGTATGGCTAGCAGTATATTGCAATATATCATGTACTTATTAAAGTCATACTTTTCTTACCGATTTATACTAATTTTCAGGCGGTTTCTTTCTTTCTCTCTGTTGTAAATGGTGAAGAGTTTCAGCGCAATTGTAGTTTTGCAATGGCGAGGACAAAGCAACATATTTGCCATGACTAAAGTCGAATCTATGTGAAATAGTTCAGAGCTGCTACTGCAACTGCTGCCGATGATTACCTTGGATGTACTAAAAGGTCTCTGAGGTAGGAGTCGAAGTCGGTGAAATTATTTCCGAATCCTGCTCCAGTCTTGCCCCAATAACATCATTCCTAATATACAACTCTCTCAAGGGAAAAAAAAATTATTTTCTATTTCTACTAATTATTTTTTTTTTATTTTTTATTTTATTTTATTTTTTAGTCGCAAATCTAAAATTTGTAGGAGTCCGAGTAGAATATCTCTCAGTGCGATTCCAAACCCCGGTTTTAAACCTCTTCTATTATGTTTGATAATTTGTGTTAACCATCTAATTATCTACCACCATAAAACATTTTATTGCTCTTCCGACTCATTTTATATGTGCAGTACACAGTCTTTCCTAACAGGGATTTACTCGGTAGCCTAATAACAATGGGAATGAAGGAAAGAAGGCAAGAAGGAAGGGGGGGGGGTTACTAGGATAGCCATAGGTGTAAACACCGAAGGAGGGTTGGGGGAACCTCTGCGTCACAGTTACGTGATTAAGTACCACTTCTTCGAAATGCTCTGAAGGAAGGGAAGAAGTTCCTCTTTTTTTTCTAAGAATAAATGGGTTAATTAAGCACATCTGTCAATTCATGGTACCACCAAAAATTAGGCCAATGTTTAAAACATTCATTGCTGTAGTTTCATGGAAATTCATAAGCCGGTTTGTTAGATATTTGGGAAAAACACTATTACACGGCCTCTGGAAACGATAGTAGGTAGTTTCTAGCCACTGGAAGACGAGGAACCTCTTGCTAGAGAGGTTCAGACCTTTTTGGTATGGAAGGAACCTTCCACATCTTTACTGGAGGAATATCTGCCGCCTCACAAAGACGAGCAGAAGGGAGTCAGAGTATGCCTTCTGGCAAGTTCTAGCATGCATTAGGGCCATCAATTGGTTTGCTGGCCTGGAGACTGCTCCTCAGGAGGGTAAAGATATAGTACTGGACCATGTCTATGGTACCCAACGACCACCAAAGGCCAGTGCACCTCTGCCCTGGTCGAAGGGTTTGATGGCAGCCAGAAACAAGATGTTCTAACAGATTGCTGGCTCTTCTAGCTTTTTTTCAAGTAGAGTTATCCTTCAGATGTGCTCCCACCTCCATTCGTCCAGCAGAGTAGATATTATGGACGAGCCTTTTTCGGCTTTGCCTTTTGATTCCTTCGTAGAGGCTCTGTCGAGGGGAGTCAACATTCGAGAGGCTTTCTGGGGTCTTGGCTTCTTTTTCACCGTCTTGAAACCCTAAACGTAGAAGGTGACGAAGTAGGCCGTGCAGGCTACTTGCGGCTAGATGTGTGGTTGGGATCAGTGGCCACCTTGTTAGAGCTAAGGATTGGTCCAAGGATTCTACAAAGAAGTCCATGAAGACTGGCACCATAGAATTCCTCACCCACCAGGTTGCCAACCTGTGGGTGAATGCATTTCTCAGGCGACGGGATGTGGTGACAGAAAAGTTCCACTGGCAGGCTCCCAAGGCTGAGGTCACCAAGTCCAGAAATTCCACCCTAGACTGCTCTGTGCTGTTCAAGCCGGAAGAGGTCACAAGGGCAGCCAACAAAGGAGAAAGTCCACCAAGGACTCCCTTCTTCATAGGCCCTTAACAGCCAGGTCCTACAGTAAGGGTTCACCACCTACCGGGAAGCAGTCACAGACCACCAAACCCTTGACCAGCAGGACAGCAGCGTCCTCCTAAAAGATGTCTAAACAGCCCTTTACTGCTAAAGACCCAAAGGGCTCCAAATCCTCTAGAGGATGTAAAGGTGGCAAAGGAAGTGGCAGAGGCCACTCCCACTAAGGAGGGCAATCCTCTCACCTGCCCATTGGAGGTGGCATGCCTGCAATGCCGCTGACAGAGGTGCCTATAGCACGGGGCCAATCCCTGGACATTTTTTGTAATTCGTTCAGGGTATGGCGTCCCATTCACTCAATCTCTCTCTACTGACTCGGGGTCCAGTCCCATTGAGCTCCTATGAGAAGATATCCGCAAAGTAGATGGCCCTCCTAGTCCAAACCATGTTGGAGAGGGGTGCTCTTCAACAGGTCCTTGACGGCTCGCCAGGCTTCTTCAGTTGACTTTTACCTGTGAAAAAGACTTCTTGAGGCTGGAGACCAGTCATTGATCTCTTGGCTCTGTACAAGTTTGTTCTTCAGACTCTGTTCAGAATGGACATGTCTACAAGTGGGAAGACCACAAGACTGCATGTGCACACTTGATCTCATGGACGAATACTTCCAAATCCCAGTCCATCCGTCTTCGAGGAAGTATCTATGGATCATACACTAGAACAGGCAATACCAGTTCAAGGTGCTGTGCTTCGGTCTTCCCCCAGCACCCAAAGTCTTCATGAAGTTGTTCACTCTAGTGTCATCTTAGGCTTACAGGATCGGCATTTGTCTCTTTAAGATACGTTGACGATTGACTAGTCCTACCAGAGTTGGTTGTTGCCCTTCTTCAGCACCGAGACAAACTACTCGAATTTTGTAAGGATCTGGGGATTGTGATAAACCTTGAAGTAATCACTGCTCCCCTCCTAGAAACTGGTATACCCATGTATGATTATAAACACTGAATCGCAGAAAGTGTTTCCGACAACTGAGTACACAGGCTGAGGAAGGTAGTAAGCCCAAATCTTAAAGGAGAAGAGCTTCCAGCCCATCAGTGGTTGTGTCTCCTAGGTCACCTAGCATCTCTGTCCCATCTAGTGCCCAACAACTGCCTCAGAATTTGATCTCTCCAATGGCAGCTGAAATCCAGGTGGGGTAAGCACACTGGCTCCCAGATAAGTTACCATGGGACTAGAGCAGCTAGTGAACCTTCAGTGGTGGGTGACAGACGAAAACCACCCTCAGAGGGACAGACCTTCTTGTCCCTCCCCCAGAGTTGATCATCTATACAGATGCATCAAACGAAGGGTGGGGAACCCACATTCTG
>NC_090728.1:67690636-67693610 GCF_036898095.1 Palaemon carinicauda | reverse complement strand
AACATATTCCTATTTAAAATTACACCAAGGTCTTTAATTGCTTCCTTGTTTGTGATTGTCTCATTATTAGGTCCCTTGTATGCATACACCATTCCTTCTCTGTTTCCATAATTTATTGATTCGAATTTATCGGAGTTAAATACCATCCTATTTATCTCCGCCCATTTATATATTTTGTTTAGATCTCTTTGTAGTGAGTTCCTATCTTCATCACAAGTAATTTCTCTACTTATTCTTGTGTCATCGGCGAAACTTCTCACTACGGAGTTTTCAACATCACAGTCTATGTCTGAGATCATAATAACAAATAGCAGTGCAGCTAATACCGTACCTTGGGGCACACCAGATATTACCTGGGCTTCATCTGATTTCTCGTCATTTGCAACCACTATCTGTTTTCTGTTTTGCAGGAATTCTTTTACCCATTTTCCTATCTTTCCCACAATATTATGCTTTCTCATTTTTTTCTCCAATATGTTATGGTCTACCTTGTCAAATGCTTTTGCAAAATCTAGATAGATCACATCTGTGTCTTTTTCATTTATCATATTATTGTATATGTTTTCATAGTGAGCTATCAGTTGGGTCTGTGTACTTTTTCCAGGTACGAAACCGTGTTTGACCCATGTTAAACAAATTATTTTTGACCAAATGGTTCATTATTTTCTTTTTTATTACCCTCTCATACACTTTCATAATATGTGATGTTAGACTAACAGGTCTATAATTGCTTGCCTCTAGTCTTGATCCACTTTTGAAGATAGGGGTTATATAAGCTAATTTATGTTTAACATATATCTCGCTCATATCTATACTCTGTCTTAGCAGTATTGCAAGTGGCTTCGCGATAGTGTTTGCAGTTTTTTTTAACAAAATCGCTGGAACTCCATCTGGTCCGGCTGCCGATCCATTTTTAATTTCGTTTATAGCCGTGACAATATCTGCTTCATTAATATCTATATCCGTTAGATATTCAACATTTTCTTCTCTCATTTCTGTTTCATTATTCTCATTCGCAATTCTTGGCGTGAACTCACTCTTATATTTTTCTGCTAATATGTTGCATATTTCCTTTTTTTTCATTCGTTAGCCGTCCTTCAATTCTTAGAGGGCCTATTTCTATTCTCCTTTTATTCATCTTTTTTGCATAGGAGTAAAGTACTTTGGGGTTTCTTTTTATATTTTGAAGTGTCCTTTCTTCTAAGTCCCTTTTTTCATTTTCTTTCGACTGTATAATCTTTTGTTCTGCATTTTCTATCTTACATTTTATTTCCCTCATTTTCCACACATTTTTTTCTTTTGCAAGATTTTTCTTCCACTTTTTAATTTTCTGAAATAAGATCCTTCTGTCTCTTGGTATGCACGTCTTTTGTTTATTGTTTTTTTTCGGTACATATTTTTCAACAATTTTCTCCAGTATTTTGTACAGTATATCCGTATTTACCTGTATATTATCACTTATAAATACATTTTTCCATTCTTTATTCAGTTCTTCATTTATTTCTGACCATTTTATATTCTTACTGTAAAAGTTATATTTTCCATATCCTTCCCAAAGTTTTGTGCTTTTATTAATTCTGTGATCACTTGCTTTGGAATGAACTATCAATTCTATGACATTGTGGTCTGAAATTCCCGTGTTATACACTATTATTTTTTTAACATAATTCACTTCATTCACAAATACTAGATCTAGGACATTTTCCTTTCTTGTTGGAATGTGGTTTATTTGTTGCATATTATGTTCTAATAGCATATCTTGAAGCTTTTCAAATTGCCTCTTATCTTCTGCGCTACTATTACTATCTTTTTTATATGTATACATACAACCACTTTCTTCTATCCGTTCTTTCCAATCCACGAAAGGAAAGTTAAAATCTCCGGATAGGAGTATATTCCAGTCTTTATGGTTTCTACATATATCATCTATTTTTTCTATTATTATGTCAAACTCCTTAGTGTTTGGGGGTCTGTAAACTACAATATTCATTAGTTTTTCAAATTCAAATTCTACCGCAATCAATTCACATTCTGTGTTGCTGTATTTTTCACATACTTTTCCTTGATTTATGTCTCTTCCATATATTGCGGTTCCCCCTTGATCCCTATTTTTTCTGTCTGATCTATAAGTTTGGAAACCCTTTATCTGGTCATCACTGCCAGTCTCTTGGGAATACCATGTTTCACTTATATTTAATATATCTATTTTTTCAATTTGGGTTAGTTCTTCTAAGAACTCTATTTTCCTTTTAGAGTTACTCGTGACTAAACCCTGTGCATTCATTACTATTATGGTTTGTGTTTCATCCCCATTATTTAATATTGGTAATAATATGGATTCTTCCATGCTTCCTTCCTGTTCTGATATGATGTTCTTTTCTTCATTTCCCGGAATTCTGCCATTAAAAATCCAACTTTTCTATTATATTTGCTCTTTCGCCTTCATATTTATTTGTGTGTGTATACCTGCAACTGTCCCCATATCTGCACCAACCCCTGGCATTATAGATGCATTCTTTGTAGTTGGGCTCTAAATGTGCCGGTTTGGGTTGAAAGGCCCTCATATCTTGGGGCTCTTGGTTCAAAGCGCGGTATATACACGGCCTGCTTTTTTGTTTCTTTTTTTGTTTCTTTTTTGCTTTCATTTTTCTTTTCAGTTTGCTGAGTTTTCTTACTTTCATTCATGGTTGCAGGATGCATATATCGACATTTTTTGTTGTAAATGCATCCTTTTCCTTCTTTTAGGTTTTTGCATATTTTTGGATGGAGATCTCTGCATTCGTCTCCATATCCGTCTCAATACGCACATTTACCATATATTTCATAATTATGGCATATCTTTGGATGCTTGTAGTAGCATCTTTCGCCAAATCTGCAATTCCCTCTTTTCAGCATATTGCAGACTATATCCTTCTTTTCTATTTTTTCTTGTTCTTGCTCTTCCCTAAAATTATGTAGGTCCCGGGGTAGAGTC